>NW_017802447.1:172547-194893 GCF_001625305.1 Branchiostoma belcheri | reverse complement strand
TTTAAGCACAACAATCTTGGGCTACAACAAGGAAATTTTATGGATGACAAAATATTAGGCAGCTCCTTTTCCATCTTTTTTTTTTCACACCCTCACATTAGATTTGGGGTCTGCATGGATGTCATCCCTAAACTTCACTTATTGTGGCTTGACAGGACATCTCAGTTGCCGCTGAGCCGAAGGAAGATACTGGCACACCAGGGGACACGTTTTGGGTCAGACAATTTGGCAACAATGTTCCAAGCATCTGTGTTGACGTCGTAGGCTTCCACTTCCTCCGTGAAGGTGTCGGAGCCCATCCCGTGCCACCGATGGCGTGGAGACGGTCCTGCCACACCACGATACTCCCCTCATGATGGAGGTGGTTCATGGGCGCCAGCTGGCTGAACTTGTTCATCGGAGGAGCATACACATCCACCTGAAATACATCCATTATTACTGATTATAATGATAGAAAGTAAGCTCCTTTATAATAGCTACCTGCTAGTTGGGCAGCCTTGGCTGGTTCTCTAATTTAATATTGCAGGAAGTCAATGAAGCAGGTAGGGGGAAACATTCAATTTGATTCATTGAATGATACATGTACATCAAGTACATGTACAAGACTTTTTTCAAATCATAGAAAAATTTGAGAACCAATGATTTGAATTGGTGTGTCCCTATGCATACAGAGAAAGGACACCTACCTTATTGCTGTTGGTTTGTATAAAGTAGATCCTGCCATTCAAGGTGACTGCCTGCGGACGTCGTCCCAGTGAGGCATGGATGGACAGTGCAGAACCTTCCACTCCTCAAGGTCAGGGTCATACTGCTGCAGCTCAGGGGTCTCCGCCTCACTCCAGTTGGAGGAACAACCAAACACAAACAGCTTCCCTACAACAAAAATGGACTTAGTTTACTGAAGAAGTCACATTGTACAGAGGATGGATGGATATGTGGGTGGGTAAAGGGATGGATGGATGAATGAATGGATGAATGAATGAATAAAGGAATGAATCAATTGAAAGGTACAGGTAGAGGAAAATCAGAACAAGTGTGGTGTTAAAAGACATGGCGACGCAGTGTGATGAAGGCTATGAACAATTAATGCAGTGCTGTTACAGTAATGGAAGCTAGTGACAGAGCAATTTAGGCAGTACTGGTGCATATGTGTTTATGGTCAGGGGCAACATTGGTGGTGGTTATGTGTTCAGCACCAATCCTCCTTGGCCAGTAACAGATGGAGGGGTTTAAATTAAAACAAAAAAACAGGGAGCCGTTGTTTTCATCATATGTAAAGGAACAGCCAACGCCAGAGTTCCACTCGTGTGGAACAAATTGCCAGACTTCCATACCCTCCCTGCATTGCCGCACGTAACCCTGGCATCACCTTAATTTGGAATGTGCCCTTCGTAGGAGTTATATACATGTTGTAAGAATACAAAGAGGTCGCTATATCTGAACTTCATCTTGTTTTGATAGTATAGAAATGAACAATTGAAGTGTTGATTTGGATTGTCCTTGGGTTCTGGGCAAAACATCCCGTCATGACACAGACGCCACAACGATACTATGATAAGACTAAGGTATTGTAGACCTACATCTGTAACACCCTGAATTATCTATTAGAACATAGACTGGCGTACAGATATGATAAAACTATCAGGTGACTGCATCGATGCCCATTTCGGAAACATAACGGGCCATACTACTAGTATATATGTTGGCCTATCCCTACCTACCCTGCTCCTCCCTGCTATACTAGTATATGATGGCCTATCCCAGGAAAAAGGCAATTACCTAGAAAATGCATTCCTGCAATTCCGGCCTACCCTGCAAGGCGCCGCCAAAAACCAATTCCCCAGAGAATGCATTCGTGCAATTTTCTTTTCAACTTGATTGCAATACTGTAAAAATGCCTCCACTCCTGGTATTGCCAAAAAAAAGCATATGATGGTAAAACTGCATTCTTTGTATTCAATAAAATTGATTTGATAAAACTACTGTATTTCATGAATTGCAAACTATACATTCTTCTGTATGTGAACATGCAGTAACATGTTGTGGACCTGTGGCACTTTTACTGTATCTAAAACTTTAACGATTGAATTAAAACATTGATGAATAAAATGAGTAAACAAACAAACCTCCACATGCTGCTGTCACAAAGTCGTTCAGCGCTTTCGGCATGGGCTGGAGCTCCTCCCAGAAGTTGGTGAGCGGGTCGTACCTGTCCACGTCTGCCAGCGGGGTGCCTGAGTCATCCCCCCCAACCGCGTAGATCTGGCCGTGCAGAACACTGCTGCTGCACTGGCCATGGCTTCTGGGCATGCCAGCCACCTGAGAGGGGCAAGAAGGCACAAGTCCTGCTATATATAAGAGGGTTTGTGAAAAGTGCTGTGGATGGTGTTCAGTACCAAGGACATGTGTGATGATAGTGTTCAATACTAGAGACAGGTGTATGAGTTATGTTCAACACCAGTGATAGGCATATGTGTGGTTGTTTTGTTTTCTGCATCAGAAATAGGACACGTGTGTTTTAAGCTGTGCGTGGATGGTGTACAGCACCAAGGACAGTACCAGCGTGTGAATGATGTTCAGCATGAAGGACAGATAGCTGTCTCTTGGGCTATCTACCTGGGCTGCTATAACGTTAGAGACAAGACGGTAATATTTCGGGAAACATGCTTGTAGAGAGAGGAGTATTGGCTACTTTACCTGTACCCATTTGTCGGATTGTGAGTTGTACCGCCAAGTGTCCGTACTACCAGCTGGGTCTCCTACCACGTAGATGTCGTTCCCCAGCACGGCCAGAGGAAAGTCCCCGCGCAATGTCTCTGGTAGGGACGCCAGGGAAGTCCAAGTCTCGTCCATGGGGCTGTAACAGTCTACATTGGTCAAGGCAGAGTGGTAATCACTGCCAACAACCACCAGCACCTCCTGTATTCTACTGGACGGCCGGGGACGAAACCGCGGGCTCGGCATGTCGAAACGGTCGTAGTCGAAGACCTGGTACTGCCGCGCCTCCTGCACCAACTTCATGCACTCCGCGGAGCGGGAGATGATGGGCTCCGTGGCTACTCTGGACACCAGGTAGCGGGGGTTGAGGAAGGGTAACCGGACGTGCCTCAGGAGATCGTGTAAACTGGCCTCGCGCACGGACAGCTCCTGTTTCACCCACATGATCACGGCCTCGTACACAATTTCTTCTTTCGTGACGTTCACCTCGTCACTGGAGATGTATTCTACAAGGCGGTCCTTGGACACCTGAGTGGAGAAACAATAGAAAAATCGTGATATTTCTTTGAAATTATTTCCCTCTTATGATCCGTGCCTTTAAGCAATAGTCTTACCACGTCTACACCGACATGGCGCTGTCTGTCCTTGGTGCTGAACGCCATTCACACATAGGCAAACATACCTGTCCTTGGTGCTGAACGCCATCCACACATAGGCAAACATACCTGTCCTTGGTGCTGAACGCCATCCACACATAGGCAAATATACCTGTCCTAGGTACTGAACGCCATCCACACACAGGCAAACATACCTGTCCTTGGTGCTGAACGCCATCCACACATAGGCAAATATATCTGTTCTAGGTACTGAACGTCATCCACACACAGGCAAACATACCTGTCCTTGGTGCTGAACACTATCTACTCACAAACATCTAATCAGGTTGAGATTTTCGACCAAAGATTCCTCCATTCCCATCAACAATGTCAACAGGGTGAACACTTGACCTACCTGTAAAAACTCGCTGGAGTCCGCACCGCACAGTGACGCGAAGTGCTGCAGGATGAAGGCCTTGGCCTGCTGAGCCAGCTCCGGACACGTGTACTGCTCGGACAGATCGTGCAGACTAATACAGTTACAGGTAGTCAGCTGCTGCTGGAGATACTCGCTACAGGCCGCACGAACACTATGAAATCCGAAAGCGCTCGCAGCAAACAGTAGATTCCTGGCGTTGTTGTCCGTGATTGTAATCTGTCCCGTGTACGCAAAGTCAATGAGAACCCGGACAATGTCCAGCCGTATGTCCCACGGCAGCTCCAGCCGTAGCATGGAGCTACTACCCAGGTCGTTTGAGATCGAGCTGTCAAAGTAGGAGCTGGCGGCGGCGAGCACCACGCGGTGACACGGGATCTCTTCCTTCCCCACACAGATCACCACGTCGTAAAAACGACCCTGCTCGCGGAGCCGCGTCAAGCCTTGCAGCATCTTGTCGGCGTGGTGGAAGTCGTTGTAGACCATTGGAGGCTGCATGGTCATGTTCGGGTCACCCATCTTGAACTTCAAGTTTCTGCAAATAGGGAAAGGTTTAGCCTTTTTGTAATATTTGTAAATATATTGTCAATAAAGAATTTTAAACACCTACCTATACACTTGTCCGTAATGCTGAACACCATACTGGTGAACCCACCTGTCCCTAGTGCTGAACACCATCCATACACAGTTGGGCTGGTTTGCGCTGTTTTCTGCAGCTGCTAAACTCGAATGTTTTTCTACCGCCTACTGCGATAGATACCAGGTAATTCTGATAATCTTGGCCTAAAGCATCAACTGGCGAAAGACAAATCACTGCCAGACTTTATTATTACCTGGCATTCGCCGGCATTGTTAAATCCCACCTTTCATGCAGGGGTAGAAACAAACAACTATCTATGCCACACATTCGGCTGCCGTCTTCTGTGCAACATTAGACTACACATAAGTAGAATGTAATGCTTGACTATCGTTTTTATCAATCACTATTTGATGGCCAAGTCAACTGTCAACAACAATTAGACATTGTCGGTAACCTTTGACCGGCATGGTACCCCAGTTGCGATGTGTTATCAGGAATTTCAAGTTGTTGTTATGTAGTTAAAAAGGAATTCGTCACGGTATCCGAACCATTCTGATGGATGTTCAGCCAAAGCTGAATAAGAATAACGTGCGTTGCAATCGTTTTCTTTTGAGACGCAACTATATAGGGAAACTGTACATGGCCATGGGATATCATCCTTTAATACGAGAACACGACCTTACGTAATGCAAGCTCACGTTCTGGTGACGTGTCGGCGCTACCCTCGACCTTCTGGAAGCCACATGCGATATATTATAACCCCACACAAATATAGACATCATTTATACGAGTATGGATGTAGCACGTCTATGGCCAAAAGAATGAAGTAGAATACGTACCTCCTCCTTCAGGAACAAAGCGCCTTTACCACCAAGAACTCGTCATTGACTGTGCTGCAGTGTGAAGTATGTACGCACTAAGAAATCTCAGTCAGGGTGTGCTCCTTCCTGGGCTAATTTTGGTGCAGACGACATGAAGCCAGCTGTCTCTGCCTGTTATGGAATGATGACGTCGACATAGGCTAGTGTAACGCCCCGGTTAAAACCGGCCCCAAACATGTCCAAATATATCCTGACCCCGGGCTACAGTTTCTATATATGCAATAGTCGCTTCCATATGACCAAACCACAACAGATGGGTTACAGACGTTGGAATTTTGATGTTTGAAAATTGGCCAATAGAGTAGTCAATGTTACGTCTTCGTTAGAGAGAAAAAAAAATCTCAAATGTGTCCCTTTCTTTCCTATCGGTTTTCTTCCCAGATTTTTCTTTTCCTGCAATCATTTCATAGCAGGTTGGCTTGACACTAGAGTAGATCACAAAGCATCCATAAAATTTGACCTATCGAATATCATAATTATCGTCGCTACTTTTTAAACGTTAAACATTGCTTTCCGTTCCGTTTGTAGGTTGATGGATTCGATTGTTGACGGCGTAACTAGGGAAGTTGTGAATTAATCTTTGGTGAAGATATTTGGTACATGGTAAGTGTCAGAAAAGCAAAGGACAAGATTGTTTATGCCCCCCTACCAGCTTTCTTTGGTACTGCAGAAAATCCTATTGTTTTGATATATCTCTTGTTCTAGACATGTGAAGAACTGGTACGTGTAGGTTTGGCCTGCAAGCAGTTTTTGACTTCCATCAACAGAGGTATTTATTAAGTGTATCTGTGTGCCCATCTGTGTGTGTCCACTAAAACCAAAGAAATTTGTTCTTCTGTACCACCAAGGACATTATACAGAAATAATGTCCTTGGTGACAACAAGGTAAGGCTAGGGGAATTATGACATTTGTTTTGGTGATAAAGCTGTGTAACACAAATACTTGCAGTGGTTTAGTTTCAGTTTGTAGCAGTTTGGTGATGGCACTGGTGAGGTTTTTGAGTGATTAAACATTATTGAGACACTGATGATGCTAGACAAATGATGGAAGATACTCTGATTTATTTGAGTCATCTATCACAGAACTCTGTACAATATCACCCAAAACAGACATATATCATTTGACACACAACGTACATGTATCTGTTTGTAACTTCCATTGCTGATTTGATTTCTACAATCTATACATTATATGAACGTTGTTTGACTGTATCATTCAATCTCAGTATAACCATTTCTGGAGACTGAAACTGTAGCAAGTTTAACTTAACTTATTTTGCACATTTCCCTATGAGGGTCCCAGGGAGACAGACCATTCTAAACACACTAACACATCTGTCAGATACTAGATTCTCACCTTCAGATGAATTAACAGCATACATAGCAATTAATATTTTAATCACATTAGCAACAACACACAATAATAGTGGTCAAGGATAATCAGGTTCAAGTATTTCAGTTCCCAAGTACTGAGTAAACTTAATTTTCTCAACGCCTTACCTTCCACACAACTTCTATCTACTTTGTATCAGTCAATACAACACATTACAGTTTTCCCCTAAGCACACAGACACACACAGGTGAAAAATATTCTACTTTTCATTACATACTATCATAAATATTAATCTGAGTGTGCATTGCTGAAAAAAACTTGTTGTGGCCCATCCATTTAGAAATTTGTCATGACTATGGTTCACTATGTCTTAGAGGTAATTAACACTGGAAATTAATTACTATGTTACACTGATGTGGTAGACATCTGAGCAAGACAGTGGTTTATGACACTAAAAGTGATCAATTCGATACGTCTGGATGTTTAATGACATAGTCTTTGGGTAGACCTTCTGCCATCAATGCTATCCCAACCACAAATGTAGTCATGAGTACGATTGAAACTTTACAACCTATATCTAAATAAGCAGTAGGATAGTCAGTAAAGAAAACCACAATTTGGTTCAGAAGGATTTCCATTGGTTCATGTCCATCACATCGGCAGTATAACCAGTATGAGGTAAATCTGATGCACAGGAGACACATGAGGGTAATGTTCAATACAGATTTCACGTGACCCACTTCTACCGTAGTTATCCTAGGAGACTGAAATTGCACAATGTCATGTAATACTCTAAAGGTCACATGGCTAGTTCTATTTTAGAACTCTGGATATGAACAAAAACTGTAGCTGAGAAATAACTTTCTTGAAATGAAATTTGTTTATTTGTGCCTTTACTTGTGAAATACTGAAATCTGCCTGCTGGCTGCTTTTCATTGAGTTTATGATACAAGAGGTCAGGGTCAGACAAAATATAACAAGATACAGGTTACATGATTGATTCTATCACCTGATTTCATGCATTCTGTGTGAAAACAACCCTTGTCATGATCAGGCTTGGACTAAACATGAATGAATGCTATCACTACAGACTATCTACCTCCAGATTACCATGTCTGTTCCCAGTGCCTGTGTCTGTAGGACAGACAGGGTGACCGGCCTCAAAGCCCCTTGTTGAAGTAGACTCGCGTCGTCGAAGCTGGTAGTTTGTCACGCACCTCAGGTTCCAACAGACTCACTGACATTGAACTGTAATCAGAAATATCTTTTCAAACTTCATCAAGTAAAAACATCTTGCAAGAATTTCATATTGGAAAAACATTTCCAAGGATGTAAAAAAACCTCCACCATGTACACATGTAGCAAAATGAAAGTTTTAACTTTTTACGTACCTTTTTTGTGGGAAAATGGCACAACACAAGGGAGTGGCAAAGACCAGGCTGGAAGCAACACAATTAACATGTTAGGCATACAAACATGAAGTACAGTTCATTATGCACACTAGTAGATCTAGATCTAGAAATGTTCCAATACCCCTACATCTATCTCAAAGGGTACAGGGTTGGCAGAATGCAGGGGTGATGAAATATATAGTTGTAAATGCATTTCTAGGCGGATTTAACTTCATATGAAAAGAAATGATTGGAAAGTCTACTTCCTACATTATCCCAATGAGACACATGGGCCTTAGATATCCTGATTCTGTTGAAGAAATATGGTGGATATGGTACATACCAGACACCGATCATCCCAATCTGGAGGGGAGCAGCTGACCATGGGAACCGCTGGAGGAAAAAATGAAACAGAGATGTTGATGTGACATACTGAATGTAATCAATTGAATTTTTGTTTCATTTTTCTTTCATGTTTTTGTTTCATTTTTCTTTTATGTTTTCTACAACCTTACCTTAAGGAGGATGCCCTTTTGCTCCATGTAGTTCATTAGGATGGGTGGTAAAGCTGCAAAAAAGGGATACATTTATTTATTTCATTTGATTTGATAGCTTGGAAAGTGGAAGTGATGTTGAAACAGTTAAGCTACTTTCCCACTGGCCATAATAGTGAAGACTGATGCCTATATAAGCTGAGCTCTTATGAATCAAAATCTAAATGACTTTTGTTTTTCTTGTTCCTGTTTCTCTTTCAATGAGTTGAGATATCTTTCTTCCATTATCATTAGATTAATTTTAAAAAATGCCTAGAATATACAATTCAGTTCAGAAGTGTCGACCAACGACTGTACCTACCCATGCCAGGCATGGCCATGACAACACGAGACATCACCACCTGACCGATGGCCAGCGTCGCAGCACGGCGAGACTCTCCCACACGGTTTCCGTTCTCGTCGTTCACAGGAATCCCGTTTGTCAGTTCTCTGAAGGGGGGGGGTGAGAGACATGAGATGTATGAGGCAGAAACTGACCAAATGTAGAATCCTTTTTAACAATCATTTTTCAAGATGCATATGTTCATATATCTAAGTACCCCATTCAAATTTGCAGTTGTATTATTAGATAGATGTATCTAACATACATGTTGTAGATTTGAGAATAAAGGGTGCTATAGTTTAAGAACCATTGCAGGTGCATCGTACGATGCATGTAAATGGGGCTTGTTTTATAAATCTCCCAAAGCAACTGGAAAACTGAAAGTGGAACTGAAATTGACTAGCATTCTTACCTGGATCTCATGCAGGGGATGTTGATACAGTTGGCTGCGGCTACAGCAGCAAATGGAACATATCGTCCAATGAGAGGGGAAGCAATGTTCTGGGAACACAAGAAGGAAGTAATAATCATTATAATACACTTCAACAGCTTATCATATTAGTGCATGTAGCATGTTTTGCTTGAGTGGAAATGGTTTACTGTAACATGAGTAACATTGTCCGGGTTTCTGACTGTGTAAAATCTATTGGTCTTAAAACTGCTGTCAGATGTTTTTATTGGGGTAGAACATATAGTTTTTAATACCTTTTCAAACTTCTAGACACTTGATATGTATTACTAAACACTTGTGAAACACTTCAATAGCATTTATTTTATTTACCTTGACGACCATGTTCAGTCCCAGAGCTGTCCCTGTTGCAGCTGTTGTTGCCAACACATATGAAATTCCCAACGTCCTGGAAGGAACAAAACGATGAACAAAGAATACTAGTAGAACTGACACATTTGTTACTTGACCAAAAATAAATTTAGTTCCCTTACCATAGTTGAAATTTATTTACCAGTATTTATTCATTGATTTAGCTGAACGTACTTCCGAGGCTGCCCAACTAACATGTGGCTATTATTACAAAAAGTGAACCTTAGGGTACAGAGGTAAGACAAACAGAAAGCTATTTCAGATGAAATTTCCTGAGAAGAAGGATCATACTTGACTGGGATGGGAGAATCTCCACTTCTGTTGGTGTAGTTTACAATGGCATTGAAGGACTGGTTAATCCACTGCCAAAAAACAACTGCAGGTGTGGTTCTGGAAACAACAACGACAACACAAAAACAGGTCAGTCTTTAAATGCAGGTTGCAGAAACAATTGCTTATATATACATATATGTCAAAAAATGTATTTAGACATCACTCAAGATGACCTGAAATATTGGTAAAATTCTATGACTTTAAGAAAAAATACCTTTTCTTTTTGTTAACGAACTGCTAGTAAGGAAACATGTATTGGCTACATATTAAAAAGAGTATCATTATGTACAACTCTTTCATTCTGCCATGTTACCAGGTTGTAAACTAAATACTTTAGTGCCACTAAAAATTAACAAATTAGCCTGAACAGCTCACAAAGACATATCCAATCAGTGGCCTACTTGTAAAAAGTCATCATGAAGCCAGTGATGGTCATGTTCATGGGGACTTGTGCCGACATCCTGCCAATCAGAAACATCTTCTCGCCTGTGTCGGGGTGGAAGGCGGAGTCGTACAGGTTCTTGGCCTTCCAGAGTTGATCCTCCGTCACACTGGACGACAACTTCCCTAGTCTGAAACCAACAGAGTCATGGTCACATTCATGGATTAGACTTAAACATTCACCTGTGATGACTGCATATCCAATAAGAAATTTAAAACTGCCAGGAAGTATGTGACCCTCGTCTAGGTTCCTCCATGTCAATCTCTAAATGCTGCTGTGCTTCTAGTGAATGAATGGTCTTTCTGGGGATTGATTGGAGGTTAAATGTTTTATTTTCTACTACAGTATAAGCGGATATGTTCAAGCATGTAATGGTGACTGACCTGTACTGCAGCACCAGTGACTTGGCCTCCTCCAGCTGAGAAGATGTTGCCAGCAGGTTCCGTGGGTCTGTGATGGTGAAGAAGTGTTTGGCACGACCCGAGAACGTGCTCTGGTCCCATCGCGGCGCGTCTAAGTTCACCTTCAGTGTAGAGGTTGATGGGACTGTACTCGTGGAAATGGCACTTTCTGCAGCTATCTGGTCCGCCATCTACATACAGTCAACATGATAGATACATTAATGTGCAAATGATCTGTAACTAGGTTAGTTCAAACAAAATAAACAAACAGTTGAGAGAGAGAAGACAGATGCTATCTACAGTATTCACAAGTTTATTGCACCTAAGGACTTACCCTTTCCAATAGAATGCATGTATCATTGTATAGTACCTTGTATGTGACACTGCTGGGTTCGATTTCATGATCTCTTGCCAGTCTTGGTCCAGACTGAGAGTCAGGGTCACTATTAAACGCTACACGGCTACACGCTATTACAAATGTAGTAGAGATGCATGAAGAAGGAAACATTAGGGGTAATGTTGAGGCCTGCTATTAAAGGACTATAATTAGCCCACCCTAGGGGAATTACCACTACCAGTGAGAGTTGTCTACACTAGAGTTGTTTCGTGTAAAAATTATAGACCAAAAAGTAACATTATTTATGTCACATTTTCTTTCTTTGCCCATCTTACGCTTCATTCGCATCATCATTTTTGGGTTGTCCAGAGAGATACCATGCACGAAATCAATTCAGTGTGGCCTTACAAACAATATATAGGTCATGATACTACATCTAGCTTCTAATGTCATCCAGACTTTGGACAGATATTTAAGTATCAACGTTACCTTGTTTGGCTGCGGTGATCCTGATAATAATAGTTATTCAAAAGCAGAGAAATTTCAGATGTAGTTGTCACGGAGTTGTCTTGTTGTCTTGTGCCGTAGACTGTCCTGAGATGAGTGATATCGATACTGTTTCCGAAGTTGTAAACGACGCGTCACGTCACGCGGCACTCAGTGACCTTTTGGCCGAAACAAAGTCCACCACAAATCTAGAAAATGTGACGGTATCTGGTTTTTAGTCTGAAGAAAAAATTGGGACTGCTTCAAAATATATACACTGCCCAAGTTCTCTATAAGTTCGAATAAAAATGTATTTCGAACAGGCACGTTTTTTGTACGCGCCACGCCTACCCAAATGGTGACGCATGACTTCATGGTACAACCCAAATATTTCGTATTGAAAAAAATACATAACTCTACCAAGAAAGTATATAATTTTATACCAGTACGTGCAGCTTTATTTGTACTAACGGTAGATCTCAAAATTCCATTCATGGCTTGTCCTTAAAGATCATGTATCTATAACATGTTGGCACCCCCTTTAAAGTAAGTGGTTCAGGCTCAAATCAGCTGACATGCGGAAGTATAAATGGCCTTCGACCTTTTGCAGTAGCGGGAAGTTGAGCTCAGCTTCCGCAGTAGAATAGCTTTTAGTTTCACGACTGGATTTCGGGTCACTTCCGCAGGCCATCTTTGTGACAGTAAGAATCATGGAAGGAAATTTGTTGGACTTGGATGTTCCTGTAGTTTCCAAGGATGTCTCAAAAGATTCCACCGAGCCCGAAGTCCAGAAAACGGAAGTTATACACTCGGACCCACTACCAAAACTCTCTGGCTATCTGAACAAGAAAGGCGACAGAGGACTGGTGAAAGTTTTCAGACAGCGCTGGTTTGTCTATGAACCTAGAAGATGTCGTCTGTATTACTACAAGTCATCTGAAGATGCGACGGCGCTGGGGTCCATCGACATCGCCGGAGCTTCCTTCTCGTTTGAGCAGGGAGAGCAGGGGAGGGCGGGGCAGTTTGAGATCAGCTGCGGGGACCGCACGTTCGTCCTACAGGTGCGTCTTTAAACCCCGAGGAAGCGGAAGTAAAGGAAAAGATAATCATTCATCCTTATCCCGTAGGAAATTTCCTTGATACATTGCCTACCTCTAATTGCCACCGTGACAGTCCCGTTAGGTAATCCAATCATACAATATGGAAATCAGTGGTTTGCTTCTTTTTTTCAGGCTGCTGACCACAGCACCATGATGTTCTGGCTGCAGGAGTTACAGCTGAGGAGAAGACACTACAGTCAACTGCGCACCAGTATGGCCAGGACAATTTCCACATCAGCCATGGCCTCAGCATCAGTCTTACCACCCAGAAGTGGCTTACTGAAGCAGCAAAGTACGAGTACCCAAAAAGGTACTTCTTATCAAGGAGCTTAATGCCTGAAATAAAAAAAAGGCAATTTGTTTATACTGTACAAAGTATATAATTCAGCCCATGGTTGAGACATGATTTTAATAGCTGATCATAATAACCCATTCCTTCATTCAGCCTAATGTATAATAGCTGATCATAATAACCCATTCCTTCATTCTCAATGCCTAATGTATAATCTTCTTCAGCAGAACCATCAGTTCACTACCAGACAGTGGCTCCCCTGATAACCATTGATGAAACCTCCAGAGGGGTTGCGACTGTGAGTCCTAACGTCTGCCTCCCTTCTGACAATGGTTCCGATACAAAACATTGGTCATCAGAAATGGAGAACAGGAACAGTGAGCACCAGGGTAACACCAAGGTCATGACCTCACAGCCACCTCCCTCTCCAACAAGGTCAGGGGTCAACAGGATGACTGGTTTCGCCAGCTCCATCAAAAAGAAACTGTCCGGCAACCGTGCAGTCCCTCAAAGTGAGAACAGTACAGGAAGTGTTCCCCACAGCCAGGAAAGCCTGTTGACACTTCAAGATAAAGTGGAAACGCTGGAGCAGGAGTTGGAGGCGAACCAAAAAGTCATCAAAATTCTCCACGAGCAGCTGTCAGCGGCGCAACAGGAGAAGAGGTCAAGCGACCATTTTGTGCATGCAGGAAGTGAGAAGGAGAGACTAGAGCTGGTGCGACAGAAAGATAGACAGCTGGCAGAGCTTCAGAAACAGCTGAGCCAGACAAAGATGGAAAAGGAAGACATCAGGCTGGACCTGAAGTGCAGTGAAACGTCGGTACAGGAACTGAAGGAACAACTGCTGATGTTTCAGGAGATGCTGCAGGCCAAGGATCAGGTATCACTCAGCAATTTCATGACTACTTTTTACAAGTTTCAGGGATGCCATGTTTGGAACTTTAAAAAATGTTTGTAACCTAGTAATCCTGATTGATTACATCTTAAATTATTGACAGACACATAATAAATAAATCATTTCCAAGATCATTCCTGCCGCGTGAATGGTCAGTATCTTTCCTGTTTTAAAATGCTCACCCAACATGCACACTACAGAAAAGGGTTGCAACTTGCAGTTCGTAGAACAGGACATGGTTCATCGTTGTGTTTGTTGAAAGAGCTAAGAGAACTTCCTCTTTACAATGAACATGTAAACACTACATAGATATCACCTGTCTTCCCGGTTGAAATCAGTGTAAGAGCAGTTCAATTGTTGTTTGAGTTTATTTGAGCTAAGCTAGTTCAACATCACTTTCACTTTCAGGTCATCATGCAGCTGACCCACCAGGTGGACGACCTTGAACATGGCCAGGCTGTTCCAACTGGTCACTCCGAGGACAGCAGCCAGGAGCCTACCCAGCCACACAACATCCCAGTCAGTACCACGGGCTGGCTGGACGATACCCAGAACCTCAAGGTCATACATTGTTGAAGTCATTCTTTTTTATGGTAGAAGGAGAAAAGAGATTTTGTAGTGAATCAATGCTAGAGCTTACATTAGAAATGGAGGTTTCATGGTTTAATGAGGGAGAGGTTACTGCACCAATCAAACCTGACAGAGAGCCTATGACAGAACAATTTTGAGATGGAGAAAGCTCTGGTATGTTATGAAGACAAAAAAAGCTAGCCTAAGATCTTCCCTTTTGCCTTGAAAAACAGTAGCCTAGTAATTACGTATAACTTATTACTGCTCTTTTCCTTTGCCTACAGGATTCACTAGAGGCGTTCCAGACCCAAAACAGGTTCCTGAACAACGAGATCTTGGAGTTGAACTTGTTGAGAAATGATGATGCAACAAGGGAACAGGTTCATTTGGAAAAGGTGCCAGACTTGATTAATGAATGAATGAATGAATGACTAAAATAATGTTACAAAGAGCACAACTATGGGAGTGACTCATTCTGTCAATATTAATACATAAGCCCTAAATATTATTAGGTGGAGTGTAGATACTGAAATTGGGATAAAATATGATATCGAAATCAGGATTGTGGGATTATTATATACATGTACCAGTGGATAATGTTTTACCAGCAAAATGATACCATTTTAGATGAGAAATTACAGACGATGCCACCTATTTTCAGATGGCTGAACTGGAGGCCAAGTATTACCAGATCAAGAGTAAGTACCTGCTGCTGCTGAACGAGCTGCACACTCCACAGCGGGGAGGGGAGGAGAACAAGACTCAGGAGGTCATCTCACAACTCCTGGACGAGGCTATCAACGTGGAGGGGAACGAACCAGTGGAGACAGTCGGGAGGCTGCAGCCCTTAAGGTGGGCCTAGGCTGGGACATTTGAATGTATTGTCACTCCACCTAAACACCACCTGGGCATTGTGACTGTGGTCCCTTAGATGATTTTCCCCATAGACACAAGCAATAATCCTGTCTATAGTGACCACCTGTCCACATAGACCAGATTTTATCAGTCCCCAGAGTGGTCTTCTTGGGCAATGTTGACTTTACTTACAATGACAGCAGGCTTTCTAACCTCCTTAATTTCACAGAGGTATGAGATCTTCAATTTCTTGTTTTGATTGATTTTGATTTCAGGGAAGAAAAGTTTGATCGTTATGGGTTCAGCATGGAGGCAGATCTGGAGGAGGCCAACCCTGTGGTCAGCAGGGCTGGGTCATTACAGAGACGGTCAGAGGAAATCCAGGCCAGGACCGTAGAGGAAAACATATCCATCGGTAAGCTGATGCTATATCTTAAATTGAACAAATTCATCGGTGGCAATAATTACTCAACTCCAGTTGTTTTAGATCAAAATCAGTATACTGCACTACTATAACTTTTGAAGATAAAGAACTAATTCTTCTTTATTTTGTGTGTTTTACTGTTACATCGTGCATTATATCATGATGATCAAAATCAAAGGACACATATAAATCCAATCTTGGTAGTTTAACAGTTGTTCAGCAATTGTCGTCTTTTGGAAGGGGGCTTTGCAGGAAGCGTGTTCTATGGTGTTCCTCTAGGTTTTGAACTACTTTGTAATCAATCCCTGCCTGTGCTCAGTTGATTGCAGTTCAGTTTAATCATTTCATTGCAAACTTAAAGATAATTTTGACATATTTGTGTCATATGTTGAACAGCACCGTTCTAAATGTTGTTTCCATCCTCAGGTGTGAAATGGGAGAACTACTTTGCCAATATCGGGAACCGTGACCTTGTGCGCCTGCCTGAGTTGAAATCCCTCATCCGTGCTGGCATCCCGTACGAGTACCGGGAACGGATCTGGAACTGGTGCGTCCGTCTTCGTGTCCAGGACAGCAGGAACCAGGTTTGAATCCCAGCTGTGTTGTAGTTCAGTGGTCAGTACCAAGATGTCGTGAGTTGGAGTCCACGACATACTAGGAAGGATTGCAGTCTTAAGCTGTGGTCCAATGTTAAAATTCTATAGATTGCAAAATGAACCATTGGCATATGGTCTGTGTAGTCTGTTCATTAGGGTTCAAGCTTCCTTTCCTCCCCTCCTCCAGGCTGACCTTGCATCACCCCAGCAGTCCCACTACCAACACCTGCACATCACCAACAGGGGCAAGTTCAACCCTGCCGGCAAACAGATCGAGCTGGACCTGATGAGAACCCTTCCCCACAATGTGCACTATGGGTCTGTAATGTAGTGTATGTTAACTCCATAAGAGCACTTGGATTTAGCCTGACTACATTAAGTCCCTAGAAGCTTGATGACATGTCTACAATCATGTATGAAGAATTGGGAACATCTTAATCCTTGATACTTATTGTATACATCATACATGTATGTACTAGCATGGACAAGTTATTGTCAGATTGAGAGCTGTCTGTTACTGCAGTGCAGGAGACTGTAACACAGGATATATTGGCATTGTGTAATATACAGTCCTTATTCACGGATACTGTCCAGGTCCATGGAGAGTGAGGGGATCCAGAAGCTCCGCCGGGTACTGGTGGCGTACAGCTGGCACAACCCCGCCATCGGCTACTGTCAGGGGCTGAACAGGATCGTGGCCATCGCCCTGCTCTTCATGACGGAGGAGGACGCCTTCTGGTGCCTGGTGGCCATCGTGGAACACATCATGCCTCAGGACTACTTCAGCAAGACTCTGGCGGGTTCTCAGGTACGGGGGGTCTCCACTACTCTCAGGAGATTTTTCTTTAGCATGTTGAGCTGTCTGCAGGGGCTTTTTGTCACAATTGTTTCAGATTTAAATCCCTGAGACACCTGGGAGTAACTCAACTGTTCATTGAGTACACTTTGCCTAAACTGGTTTGAGATCACTTTCCATTTTCACTTCATCTCTGTCTGACCTTTCCCATGCAGGTGGACCAGAGGGTCTTCAAGGATCTCTTGAAGGAGAAGTTACCACACCTGTCCAGTCACCTGGATAACAACAACGTGGACCTGTCACTCGTCACCTTCAACTGGTTCCTCACCATCTTTGTGGACGGAATGCCGAGTGACACCATGTTGAGGTTTGTGCATGTCATGTCAAATGTGGAGCTGTAGCTCATTGACAATGAATGAGAGAAGAAGCTATTGGTGAAAGGTCATGATAATTGTTTGGTAGTTGAGTATGAAGGTCTTTGGAAGATGAAAGTCAATGTTGATTTGCAATTGGGCCCCTCTAGCAGCTTAGCTCGGTATTTAAGTGCCACTTCTTGTTTTAAGTCTGCATTTGTGTTTTTTCTGCACAGAATTTGGGATGCCTTCCTTTACGAGGGTTCAAAGGTCCTGTTCCGCTATGCTCTGGCTTTCTTCAAAGCCAGTGAGGAGACCATCTTACTGCAGAAGGACTACATGTCCATCTTCAAGTTTCTGCGCCAGATGCCACAAACCATGGTCGACACAAGGTACTCTTTTTTTAAAAATAATATTTATCTATACATGTACATGTATTTCCAAGCCCTCAAAGTATATGCAGTTGCATGTTTTATTTGCATTCTCAGGAACTAGGTCTTATGTATGGTACTCACTGATTTCTCCTTTCCACACTAGACGCCTGGCCCAGATTGCGTTCCACGACCTGAACCCGTTCCCAAGACGAAACATAAATGCTCGGCGTGCGTTCCATAAGGAGAACGTGTGGGCAGAACTCCGCGAGCTTGACGCCATCCGGGAAGACTTCACCAGTTCTTACGAACAGAGAACAGCAGACTGTCTCAGTGATGATGAGTCGTAACGACTAGAGGGAATTTGTTATCCGGAGTGCTCTGCACTGCTGAGAGTTGAACTCTTTCTTTAAAAACACTTTTGAAAGTGGATCTCACAACAGCATCAAGGTCTTCCACTTGTCTTGCTGGTACTGGTAATAGCTTTTTGTACCAGTATTTGGCATGTTATCTAAGATTTTAATAATGTTGGAAAAGAACATCTGACCCTCTCTTGCCTTGTTGCTGGATAAACAATATTAAATAGCTTTGTGCCTTATTCCTGCTACATAACCAGACTTTATTTTCAAGATTTTCAGATAAAGATATTCAATTTGATTTGATTTACAAGGTATATCATTGATCTGAAATAAGGTTAACATTTTCTTAGATTTTACTTTGAAGGATGTGCTCAATCAAGATTTCAGTATATTTCCACATGTCATAGATGATATTATTCATATTTTATGATTTTGATAAAATAACATGATGGGATGTCCTTTGGGAGCAATTAAGGATATCTGCAATATTATAATGATAAGAAAGAAAACATTATGACTTATATTTCAATGAAAGCTTGTTGGTGAGTGCCTTGCTTTGTGTATGGAACTCGCATATGAAAACTTCATAGAACATTATGACTGTTATAGCAATGTGTGCAATTCTGTTGTCAGTGCCTTACATTAAGGCAACTAATGTACTTTAACATGTACATGTCATTCACAAGCTCTGTTTAAGTTACAATTAAGTTTGTTTACACAAGTTATGTTTCAGAAATAGAAGAGGAATGTAAATAGTAGTAGATTTTTTTAATCTTAGTTATATTATACAACATTCTGCATGTAGCCCTTCTGGACATTTATATGCAATCAGGATCATTGTCATCGTACAAGACGTGTGTGTTTACTTTTAGATAAGATAACAAACAATGTTGCTTAGTTTTGCCTCCTCCTTACATAGTAGATGAGCAGCCCCAAGAAATCGCTCACCCTTGAAGAAAAGGTCGCAAAGTATGACGACAAATTAAGGCCCTAGCAATTCATTCTGCTCGGAGATTGAGATTAGTAGCCGTGGTGAAGGAAGGCGTTATCAACAACATAGAAATGGTAGAATGCGGCTTCCTTTAGTCTGACTGAGTGCGTGAAACATGCTGCAGACAATTTCTATGGGCGACACCTAAGTGTCCCTGGAGGGTGGAAAGTTTCACAAAGTAAACAGGAAATTGCGTTATTCTGAATCTAAGAGCAACAAACGTTAAAATACTTTGGCACATGGTGGCGTTTCCCCTTTTCAAACATAAAGTAACCCAAACACCCTTTACAATAGTGGAGTACTACATGATGATAGACAAAACAAAAACAAAAAACAATCTAATTTGTAGTCTGTCCACTGGGACAGACTACATTGCGGTGTTCACGAGTGTCAGGAAGACGTTTCTGTACCTTCTGTTTGGTGTATCAAGAAATACATTGTAGAACATGGGTGCAGGAGCGAGCAACACGAAGGGTCTCATACAGCAAGTCAAGAAGGGACCTCACAGACTGAAGCACCACCTGGAAAACCCTGCTGTCGTCCGTACAAACGTCGGAGTTCCCGTCGTGGCGCTTCTGAACCAAGAAACCATCCAGTATATCTTTAACACGGATTTAGTGGACAAGGAGAGGTACTATTTAGGATACGTCGGCGTACGCGAAGAGCTAACCCAGGGATACTGCCCGTCCATGTTCGTCAACGGCGAAGAACATCGTCGGAAGAAAGCGTTCTTGATCGACGTCTTGCAGCGATCTCGGGAGACGCTTCCGTCCGTTCTCAATGCACACATCCTGTCGCACTTCGAAGAGTGGTCACGAGCCAGAGTGGTCACGGACTTTGAAGACAGAGTGTCTTTTTGGTCAGTGATGTGATGACAGAGTCGGTATTTGGGAGTAAAGTGGACGGCCGCCTGGCCCTGAATTGGTTACAAGGACTGATGAAGATCAGGACGAGGATACCGATGCCCTCTATAGCTAGAGCAAAGCAGCACACACTCGCCTCGGCAGCCCTCCCAGTTCTTCTGAAAACCATCCAGGAATCACCAAAATACCAAGAGTTGATCGGACTGTGTCACGCCCACGGCATCGAGGAAGAAGAAGACGGCATCGTCAGTGTCATTTTTGCTGTCATTTTCAACGCAGTGGCGGCATTGTCGAGCGTCATTGTCACCTTCATCGCTCGTTTGAATACAAGGAGTGTCACGGAAGCCGAGAAAAACAACCTCCTTCGAGCGACGCTAGAAGTTCTTAAGAAACACGGTGGCATCACGGAAGAAAGTCTCGACGACATGAAGCTTCTAGAAAGTTTTCTACTAGAGGTTTTGCGCCTACACCCACCTGTCTTCGACTTTTTCGGAGTGGCAAAACAGGACTTCGTGATTTCGACGAGAAAAGAAAAGGTTGAGGTAGGTACATGTAGTTTATAAGTTAATTAGTACTGCTGTTCAAGTAGAGTTAAGCCGGGTCAGGCTCAGTCTAAGTGTTTTACAGGTGTCAGTCAAGTTTAATTTCGCAACATTTAGTGCGCCTTTCAAGCACTGCGCCACTTACAGGCAATAAGGACAATAAGATTTATTGCCATGGCTTATTGCATGTGTAAAAATATGTTCGGTATTGAATTTTTTTTTAAATGCAAAACCGAAATGATTCTTTTGTTCATAGAGCACAGATGTACTGCCCGACCAAAAAGTTGTTTGTTATCGTTGAAAAATCATGCTTACTTCTGGGGTAGATGCGCTGACTCAGTGTTGTTGTGTGCAGGTCCGCAAGGGAGAGCAGCTGCTCGGTAGTTGCTTCTGGGCGCAGCGTGACGTGTCCGTGTTCCTCCGGCCAGGACTTTTCCGGTGTAATCGCTTTCTGGATGAAGAAGGGGGTGGGGACAAGAGAAAACATCTTGTCTTTCCACATGGAAGGTGAGAAAATCTTTTATTACCTCCATGGCATGTCATGAAGGTTATACTAGTATTTTCAGTTACGTTTGTCTGTTAGTCAACAAGATAACTCAAGAACGGCTGGAGGTATTAGTTTCATACTTGGTGAGTTGGTAGGGTGTGGCGAAAACTGGAAATGTCTTAAGAGTTCATCTGTGTTGGTAAATGTTATGTCTCTGGTTTATGAATGAATCATTGAATCAATCAACAAATATGTGACCAATTTTGTAAGGCCCATAAATAAACTTGTCAACGCCTTCAGGAGTTCAGAACAGTGCATTCTGACAGGCATTTATTTTCATCGCAAATGTCTTTTTGCCCTTTTCAGTCTTACGGAGCCTCCTGACTTGGACAGCCACCAATGTCCTGGACAGGGCATCGCTTTCTTCTTGATGAAAGCGACCCTAGCGGTTCTGCTGAGCTACTGCAGCTGGGAGTTGAAGTCCATCCCGGTGTGGTCAGACAAAACGGCCCGATTGGGGAAACCGGACGACCTGGTCTCTCTTACGCGGTTTGAGTTTAACTCGAACAAGGCCAGACGTGTGATGGGGCCATAGAGCGTTTTCATGCCTGATGTTGGTGTTATTGACTTGCATTTCAATTGACCGTTGTTCAAGGTGCCAATGGGGAAACGTGTAGCAAGCTCTCAGCCTGCAAAGTTTCTGCCCTAGGCCCGTTGAAAGTACGACATGGCTCTTCTCTAATAATACCTCCTGGAAGTTTGAAATCTCAGATTTCTTGTTATAATCGTTATTTTTCCATGTGCTGGGCCCTTCATGAAGGAATGTTTTGGACACGGACTGAATGAATGTTTATACATCCCTGGTCTTCCTTATGTCAAATGACCTGCTCACATTCGTCGCACCGTTGAAGCAGATTGAGTACTAGTACATTCTTGACTTAGTCGTACAGATGTCGTACAAATTTCCCAGATTCCCATTGGTGGTTGGTTCTGTCACAGCCAGTCTAAAAAGTGTACGGCACCACTTTGCACGGCGACCTACGATGAATGTGACCGCGCCGTGCGATGTTTCTGATTGGCAGAGCGCGAAATATATGCTCGCCAAAGGTCGCGAATAATTGTTTTCTACATAACGACTGCTTAACTGTTGTGTAAATCATCCTCCACGCCATGATCACATTTCAGATAAGTCGTCTCTTATTCTGGGTGAGAAAAATATTTT
>NW_017802447.1:116649-172527 GCF_001625305.1 Branchiostoma belcheri | reverse complement strand
CGCTCACCCTTGAAGAAAAGGTCTCAAAATATGACGACAAATTAAGGCCCTAGCAATTCATTCTGCTCGGAGATTGAGATTAGTAGCCGTGGTGAAGGAAGGCGTTATCAACAATATAGAAATGGTAGAATGCGGCTTCCTTTAGTCTGACTGAGTGCGTGAAACATGCTGCAGACAATTTCTATGGGCGACACCTAAGTGTCCCTGGAGGGTGGAAAGTTTCACAAAGTAAACAGGAAAATTGCGTTATTCTGAATCTAAGAGCAACAAACGTTAAAATACTTTGGCACATGGTGGCGTTTCCCCTTTTCAAACATAAAGTAACCCAAACACCCTTTACAATAGTGGAGTACTACATGATGATAGACAAAACAAAACAAAAACAATCTAATTTGTAGTCTGTCCACTGGGACTGTCCACTGGGACAGACTACATTGCGGTGTTCACGAGTGTCAGGAAGACGTTTCTGTACCTTCTGTTTGGTGTATCAAGAAATACATTGTAGAACATGGGTGCAGGAGCGAGCAACACGAAGGGTCTCATACAGCAAGTCAAGAAGGGACCCCACAGACTGAAGCACCACCTGGAAAACCCTGCTGTCGTCCGTACAAACGTCGGAGTTCCCGTCGTGGCGCTTCTGAACCAAGAGACCATCCAGTATATCTTTTAACACGGATTTAGTGGACAAGGAGAGGTACTATTTAGGATACGTCGGCGTACGCGAAGAGCTAACCCATGGATACTGCCCGTCCATGTTCGTCAACGGCGAAGAACATCGTCGGAAGAAAGCGTTCTTGATCGACGCCTTGCAGCGATCTCGGGAGACGCTTCCGTCCGTTCTCAATGCACACATCCTGTCGCACTTCGAAGAGTGGTCACGAGCCAGAGTGGTCACGGACTTTGAAGACAGAGTGTTCTTTTTGGTCAGTGATGTGATGACAGAGTCGGTATTTGGGAGTAAAGTGGACGGCCGCCTGGCCCTGAATTGGTTACAAGGACTGATGAAGATCAGGACGAGGATACCGATACCCTCTATAGCTAGAGCAAAGCAGCACACACTCGCCTCGGCAGCCCTCCCAGTTCTTCTGAAAACCATCCAGGAATCACCAAAATACCAAGAGTTGATCGGACTGTGTCACGCCCACGGCATCGAGGAAGAAGAAGACGGCATCGTCAGTGTCATTTTTGCTGTCATTTTCAACGCAGTGGCGGCATCGTCGAGCGTCATTGTCACCTTCATCGCTCGTTTGAATACAAGGAGTGTCACGGAAGCCGAGAAAACAACCTCCTTCGAGCGACGCTAGAAGTTCTTAAGAAACACGGTGGCATCACGGAAGAAAGTCTCGACGACATGAAGCTTCTAGAAAGTTTTCTACTAGAGGTTTTGCGCCTACACCCACCTGTCTTCGACTTTTTCGGAGTGGCAAAACAGGACTTCGTGATTTCGACGAGAAAAGAAAAGGTTGAGGTAGGTACATGTAGTTTATAAGTTAATTAGTACTGCTGTTCAAGTAGAGTTAAGCCGGGTCAGGCTCAGTCTAAGTGTTTTACAGGTGTCAGTCAAGTTTAATTTCGCAACATTTAGTGCGCCTTTCAAGCACTGCGCCACTTACAGGCAATAAGGACAATAAGATTTATTGCCATGGCTTATTGCATGTGTAAAAATATGTTCGGTATTGAATTTTTTTAAATTGCAAAACCGAAACAAGAAGCCATAGGCGACAATTCTCCGTGAAGTATTATATATTGCAACAAAAAGAAGTAGCCATTGGCGACAATTCTCTGTGAAGTGTGATAAATCGAACAAAGAAAAATTGTTTAAACGCGCGTCGGCTCAGTCATCTTAAGACGCAACAACCAATCAGAGATGCGAGATGCCTACACGTGACGCGGGAAGGGCGCGCGATGCCCGAAATATTTTTGCGTCAATATTCAGCGCCGTGGTTCAAGAGATTAATACCCGGAAACAATTTTTTTCTTGTTTTGAACGCATTAACATGCATTTACGCTAATCTAGTATGATTCAGGGTTACTTTTTTTTAACCTGCCATGGCCAGATTATCTAAAGATGTGTGTATTGTGTGTACAATCTATAGAAAGAGAAATGTACATCAGGTCCGATCATCCGATTTTCACGTTTCGGTTTTTTGGACTCGGTTCATGAACGTATTTTGGTTTGGCTCCTGGAATGTGCGAAAAAAATGACTCCCGGGACTGTCTACAGGGAACACTCGCACATTCGCGGTGTATCAGGACAGCGCGACTGGTCGTCATTAGCGCAGTAACAGTTGCATAAACGGACGAAACCATTTCAAAGAAATGGGGATGTTTCGAAAATAAGCATTTACTCCAATATCAAAACAGCTACGGTAAAAATAAAAAGACGTGCATCATCCCGGACATAATGCAACACCACATGCGAAATTACACAGAAATGCGACGTACGGAAGAATGCGTTTTGGCTGCGAACATCTTCCAAAAAACTTGGCATCTCTTAACCATGGGCAAAAACATCTGGAACCACTTATAAAAACCACCCCGTATCTGCATGAACTTTTTTGAACCCCACTGCTATTCCAAACAACGCGTTTTTCTGGACCATTCCAATTCGCCTTGTAATTGTAGGGGTGCGTCTGCGATATTACATTGACCGCGAAAGCAGCAACGGCAAAAATACACATTCGTGCATCAACACGGGCATGCCCGCAGACGGCGTATAAAATTGCGTGCCGATTACACAAAGAGAACCCAGTGTTTTGACTGCGAACATGAAAAATCAGCCGATTACAACACTCCGTCCGGAGGTCCTGACCTCCTTCACGGAGTAATGATTCTTTTGTTCATAGAGCACAGATGTACTGCCCGACCAAAAAGTTGTTTGTTATCGTTGAAAAATCATGCTTACTTCTGGGGTAGATGCGCTGACTCAGTGTTGTTGTGTGCAGGTCCGCAAGGGAGAGCAGCTGCTCGGTAGTTGCTTCTGGGCGCAGCGTGACGTGTCCGTGTTCCTCCGGCCAGGACTTTTCCGGTGTAATCGCTTTCTGGATGAAGAAGGGGGTGGGGACAAGAGGAAACATCTTGTCTTTCCACATGGAAGGTGAGAAAATCTTTTATTACCTCCATGACATGACATTACTAGTAATTTTAGTTGCGTTTGTCTGTTAGTCAACAAGATAACTCAAGAACGGCTGGATGCATTGGTTTCATACTTGGTGAGTTGGTAGGGTGTGGCGAAAACTGGAATTGTCTTAAGAGTTCATCTGTGTTGGTAAATGTTATGTCTCTGGTTTATCAATGAATCATTGAATCAATCAACAAATATGTGACCATGTCACGGTAATTTTGTAAGGCCCATAAATAAACTTGTCAACGCCTTCAGGAGTTCAGAACATAACAGTGTATTCTGACAGGCATTTATTTTGATCGCAAATGTCTTTTTGCCCTTTTCAGTCTTACGGAGCCTCCTGACTTGGACAGCCACCAATGTCCTGGACAGGGCATCGCTTTCTTCTTGATGAAAGCGACCCTAGCGGTTCTGCTGAGCTACTGCAGCTGGGAGTTGAAGTCCATCCCGGTGTGGTCAGACAAAACGGCCCGATTGGGGAAACCGGACGACCTGGTCTCTCTTACGCGGTTTGAGTTTAACTCGAACAAGGCCAGACGTGTGATGGGGCCATAGAGCGTTTTCATGCCAGACTGACTGCAATGCTGGTGTTATTGACTTGCGTTGTTCAAGGTGCCAATGGGGAAACGTGTAGCAAGCTCTCAGCCTGCAAAGTTTCTGTCCTAGGCCCGTTGAAAGTACGACATGGCTCTTCTCTAATAATACCTCCTGGAAGTTTGAAATCTCAGATTTCTTGTTATAATCGGTATTTTTCCATGTGCTGGGCCCTTCATGAAGGAATGTTTTGGACACGGACTGAATGAATGTTTATACATCCCTGGTCTTCCTTATGTCAAATGGCCTGCTCACATTCGTCCCACCGTTGAAGCAGATTGAGTACTAGTACATTCTTGACTTAGTCGTACAGATGTCGTACAAATTTCCCAGATTCCCATTGGTGGTTGGTTCAGTCACAGCCAGTCTAAAAATTGTACGGGACCACTTTGCACGACGACCTACGATGAATGTGACCGCGCCGTGCGATGTTTCTGATTGGCAGAGCGCGAAATATATGCTCGCCAAAGGTCGCGAATAATTGTTTTCTACATAACGACTGCTTAACTGTTGTGTAAATCATCCTCCATGCCGTGATCACATTTCAGATAAGCCGTCTCTTATTCTAGGTGAGAGAAATATTTTGGCCACCTTTTCTTATAGACTCTCTGAAAATAAAACATTTTGTAAGAGTTCAGATCAGTGTACACTAGTAAACAACCCTTTATAAAGAGACTGTTTTGAGTGCCACACCAGTTGAGACATTGTTCTAATCGGCCACCTGTTGTTCCTGTGATGGGAGTTTGCCGTAAGGTGCCGGGCCTTTGTTTTACCTGTCAGTTACCTGTAGATACCCTCCGGCTGAACACCTGGTGCGCCTAAACACACTCTGTTGTCGAGGCGAGTTTCTTGCTACATCTGTCACTGTCTTGTCAAGAGTGAAACAATCTTACCTGGACAAAAATGTGAATACTAGGGACATAAAGTACAAATGTAGTTGAATTGATACTGAATTGAGTTATATTTCACACTTCATGAATAAAATCGTCCTGAGAAATGAATTTATGTACTAAGTATTTCTTCTAATACGTTCGTGTTGTTCTGGCGATTCTAAAATGTAACACACGGACCTCCCTAAGATGGCCACTTTTTATATCACGACCTCAGTATTTTAAAATACCATAAGTTGAAAACATGACTACATTGCTGCGGAATGTTACAAAGTTAATCTGTAACAAGTGATGCATGACAGAAGGGGCGCATTCATCATTATACATAACTAGTGGGCATGACAAATGTGCCAGGGAAGGTGTCAGAAGTCTTTTGTCACGCCCCAGGCAAATTTGGTGCGAGATTAATCATGTAGGGTCGCTTCATTTCTGGTAAGTAAAATTAAATGTTTTAGTTGAGTTCTGCTACGTTTTTCACGTTGGTCGCTTATTCTGTGAAAATTTGTTATGACTTGTAGAGCGTCGTTTTTAGGTCTCTTAGGGCATGGTCACATTCATTGTACGATCGCGTTGCACGATCGCAAATTTCGAACTCAGGGCATCACTTTTGACACATTTTCAACACTTTATTGGCAGTCAGTAGATCTAGTTCCAATTGAATAATTATTATATACTGCCTTGCCTGTTGAATACTATGTTTGCTGCCGAAAGATCTGATTGTAGATTATGTGGATATACAATTTCAGTTTTATTTTATCTTATCGAGGTCCATTTTACCTAAACACTAGTACAAACCAGGCGAGCGATAGTCCACCCTCACCGATAAACGGTTCAAGTGTTGGGAGACTTTTAATGCTGTCTGTCCGCATGCCCGAGGTCACGGGTAATACCACTAAAGTGTGGAGGACTTTTATCAGTAACGAAAGCCTCCCGGTGTTGGAGGGTTATCTAAATTAGTTTGTGGCGAGGAAAGATGGTACAAAATATCGAAAGAAAGAAATTACTACATAATACCTCAAGGCACCTTAAAATGACAACATAGTATTAACTTACTAAAGAAGGTTCAAAGTATTACGGCAGTTTGGGCAGTATGGTATAACAATCTAAACAAATCGGTGGTATCATATCTAAGTTAGCAAACTCGCCCCCATAACTACACATAATGGTATCATGTTGTGTTTTTTTCGTTTCCAAAAGAGCAGTTTTCATCGAGTAAAAAGTTATTGTTAAATCTGCCTTAAGCTTATGAAAATAATTTTTCGTGTCATGAAGCTCAGACGCACAAGGTGAAATTTTCGGGTACTGGAGACAGCCCTGATATCGCACAGTCCAACACCCGACTCCCCCGCACCAAAACAGCGGATTTAAACGGCTCTACCCTTCTGTCGTTGTCGGGCCGCCCAGAGGTGCAGCTGGGCATGATGTTATCTGTACCCGCCAGGTGGAACGTGTTAACCATGTGTCCGCTACATTACGGAAGGTAACAGGATAGGATGGGAAACACTGCAGCTTATACCTACCTCAAATTGGGCAGCTGGACAGGGCTGGAGAGGGAGCAATCAACGGTACGGGGTTGTTCGACATCTGACATACATACAGTACCTGTGAAGTTTTTGTCGTAGCTAGCTGCTCAGAGAGACAGAGAAAGAGACAGAGAGACAGAGAAAAATAAGAGAGACAGAGAGTTATATCCCCCAAAAAGCAGTTACTCAAGCAACTGGATATGATTTTGGAAACGGTCAGAGACCGTCAGACGTTTCAGCACTAGCTTTCGTCAGTGACTGAGAGACAGTTGTATCTATTAAATATCCTACCCCATAGAAAGGCAAACAAATTCATTCAAGAAGGAAAAGGAAAATTATAAAAAAGAAAGGAAGAAGCTAAATAAGATATAGCCCTGCTTTCTTAGACACCAATCTTAGGGTCTACTATATTCTTCAGATGAAATGAAGAAAAAATGAGTTGAAATTGGAAGTGGCGCATGGTGACCGACGTTCTGAGTCGACAGGGCGGATGTTGCCACAGCCAGCAGACCGTGTGAACTGACCTCTTTTTTTAAAGTTAACAAACATAACGTTACATGTAACCTGTGGTACGGTACAACTGTTGCAACAAACAGCTTTGACCTACATGTACCCGAAACCAAGAAGTCTAGATACTTTGTCTATTGAAAACGTTCAGCTGTGTGTACTAAGTTGTCCCTGTTCAAGTCAAGAAGAAATCTACCCGGTCACTTGTAACGTCAAATTTCATTTGCTCTGCCATCAAGGCTTTTTCACAATGAAGGAATAGTTTGGAGTCTTTCTCGTGTCTTTCATCTGACGATGTCCGGTACGACAAACAGACAGCCCACTTTTCACACAACGCACCGCTACACCGCAGGTCGTACATCGTCTGTCAACCGAGAAAGGATAGAAGGAGTATCCGCTTCACCAGGGTCAAACTGTGGCTAATCCATGCCACAAACTCGTCGTTTTGCGCGTTTATGATCTAAAACGAACGTTTCACGTTGATCTTCCGATCCACAATAGACATTGAGTCATTTTGGCCAAGCTTTGACTGTATATATATTTTTATTTCATGTAATTACGAGAAGCGATTGTGTTATATTACAACATGAAATACAATCGTTTGCAAATTAATGATCACGTACTATGTTACCGCAAGGAGCTTGGAAAATCTCATTGGTTTGCGCCCACAGATTTATGTCAATCATAGCAGTTTGTAATCATACTCAGTGATTTAAAATTATGTAACGTTACAGTACGTACATGCAATGGAATGAAATCCTGAACAAATTTGAGGAGAATGTCCATCAAATCTTATTTGGTGTAAACGTGAGAAAGATAGATAGACAGCCAGGGAAGCGGCCCTGTGGTATCGGTAACATTAGCACCTGTGCTGTATTATAACTACTGCGGGTGTTTGTGTACGGCTGTGGGCACTTCCACGCCTTGTTAGTCTGATGACAGATGAATCATGCACTTAAGAAGTTATCACCAGAGGCACGGTGAATCTGTCGAGCTCGAGCGCTAGAAGGTCATTTATATATCAAAATCGACAGAAAGTCGCGCATGGAAATCTACCCTATCACATTTGACGGGTGATCTGCGGGTGATCTCGGTGATCTGCGAACACAAGCCGATCCCTAAACACATGCACCATAGAGAACACTTGCCATATTGCTTAATATGTAGACTCAACAATTTTCTGACAGATTCTTGGGTTTCCAATGTGTAACTCCGTGCCCGACTTAATCCTTTGGTAAATCACCATTGGGGAAATACGATTTTTACATTGCAAAGAAAATCCACATTTTTATGCAAACAAGTAAACGATGTTCATTGTGGTCTTACACTGAGAGCTGCCAGCAAGAAGTAGAACCTGTACATACTACTATGCCATTAGCTATTGTGGATGTAGTATGTAACACACTCGTATATCACTGACATTATTCACCTAAAACTGCTTTCGCACAATGATCAGCATTTAGCTTGTTAGAGCATAAAGGTACAGTAAAGGTATTTCCTTTATTCATTATTGAGCATTTCTTACTATTTTTTCAGCAACCTCTCAGTTGAGCAGAGGCTGCCTGTGCTAGCTATAGGAGAGCCCTGGAGATACCGTACTCTCAGTGGGAGTTCCCTCTGAAGGGCAAGTCTAGCCTGCCGACCGAAGACGTGCCCTGTTGCTCGCCCTCTGGACCGTGTGATGGTCTGTGATTGTTTACATGGCTTCTGTGGATCACTCAGCGGGCGTTCACATGCTTCAACTTGGAGATGTCAATCACAGAAGAACTGCAGTGACATGACTGGCCACAGCAGCCCGGGGCCGTTCAGCTGTTCCCAAACATTACTCTACACTTCACTGGTAGACGTTGGATAATGATACCTGTTTAAACGGGTCACTTTTCAGTAAACACTGATTCTTATAAAAGACACCAGCTTCTGATATTCTTACATGGGACTTTGGCATTGGATATTCTGTACAGGTAGCAAAATATCTAGGATAGGAATCAATTCTAATATTTCTAACAGATTGATAATAATGCCAATTAAACAGGTCGCTCTTCAGTAAACATTGCTGTGATATACTAATGTACAATGCATCATCTTATATTCTCACCTGAACTGATTTAAAGTATCAATGAATCAATGGATGATATGAATCAATTCTCATTTCTTAACAGATTATGCGCATAGCGATAATTTACTGTGCAAGAACGCGTTTAAAAAGTCCTTATCATCAAGCACATCTTTACATTTCAAAGCGTAACAAATCGATTCCCAGAGTCCCCTTGTTAACGGTGACCCGGCCCACCTTGTATCCTTGGGAACACATGGCCAGACGGCCGGGAGATGCCAGTGGAGGTATCGGTCTCGCCTCGCCGTGTCGTCACGTGGACACGCGGTGTTCTCGGGGTCCTCCGGACGCGACCTTGTAGACTCAAGGGGACGATTTAACTCCCATCGACTGGGGTTAAACGGTTCTACTTGTCTGTACACCCGTGATGGCAATTGTACCGGACCGTAAATTGATGTGGCGGGATTAAAAGTGGCGGATGATGTAGAGAAGTTTTTCATTAGATCACAAGAAGTCGTTGGATGTCAAAATCAACTTTTTAATCAATGTAGAAAGCTCAGGGTGTCATAGTCTGGCCTTGTTCTGCTTAGTGAATCAACCTGATCATGAAAAATCAAATCTGTCTGCTAAAAAAGTATTTAAAAGGCCGCTAAAGGGACTTGAAAAAATGTCACAGTTGACAGGTGGTCCGGGAAAAGTACTCTAAGGGGCGCCGCAAGCACTAAATGTTGTTACAGTGGCCAGGTGGTTCTCATGTAGAGGTGAACACGACTGCAGTTTGACTGTATTGTGACTTGAGACGGTCCACAGAAATAAATCAAAAGTCTACTTCTCTATGGCTTTCTTCGTCAATGGAACAATTTCATGAAACAGCCGCCATCTTGAATCTGTGGGTCGACACATATTTTTCATCAGTAGCATAAACATGACAGAACATGACCTTGCTAGTTAAAGAATGTGTATCAAAATTTCAAATATGTACAAAACATTTGTAATGGGACAGGTAGGCGGAGCAGAGAATTTACAACGGTGCAAGACTGCAAGTCTGGGAGTCAATTGAAGAACAACAAGAGGTCAGGTGTCGTAATACGTGCCACACATGCTGTAAAACCATTAAATTCGCCGTAATACGTAATTTCACTGTCGTGAACAATCACATATTTACCCATGTGCGACTGGCGATGGACAAACCGCCCGCTGTTAATGGTCTGGCTGTGAACTCGTGACTCGTACAGTCTCCCCGGGGAGAAGGAATTTTAATTAGCGCGCTTGAGTGACGGACGATGACACTAATGTCAGGTACACACGGCAGGGGGATACGGTAAGTGAATACTCATGAAATGATATAGACTGATATAGAATGATAAAGAAAAACAACACACACACACACACACACACACACACACACACACACACACACACACACACACACACACACACACACACACACACACACACACACACACACACACACAAACACACACACACACACTCAATTTCAAAGGACAAAGAAATGAAGTACTTGTAACTACCTAGTTCATAGGCAGTCTTGTTCGCAATCCACATTCCATATTCTGGATCTGTTGTCAAGGATTTAGAATTGCAGGTGGAAAATATCTAAGAGAAACAATGATTTCTTATCGTGCTGCACCATTTCAACGCTGGAGTAAGTTTTGATATACATCATGTGCGCCAGGTGTTTAAAATCAACGGTACTCCACGTCCTTTGTTTTTATTATAGCGATTTCATAAACAGAACAAATTGAAAACTTTTTTGCACCTGCATTTGATGTAGGACTTATCTGACCACACGTGTGCACCAGAGCTATATATCAGTATGGCATTTCGTAAGCGTAAATACGTGTCATATCATTTATTCATGCTTTGGGCAGTCTAACCATTTATGGTCGTTTTAACTTTGTTATTAGATTGTTTTGGAGTTGAACTGTTTCACACAAAGAAAGGTTTAGATTAGAATCTTTATTTGTGTCGTCTTTGCCACAAAATTTCAAAGATGACGATTTATGACGATCATGTGTTTCCTCCAGCGCGTGTCTGTTTTCTAGACTAGGAAATTACATGATTTTTCTTCAAGTTGTCGCCTATCAACACCGATTATGCCTGTTATGCCTTTTGATTGCGACGTGCTTGCCTGAAATGACATTCGGAGTGACCTTCACCGGTATAAAATCCGTTATAGTCTAAGGACATTCTGACAAGAATGTGTGACAAAGATTACTGCTCTTGCATATAGATTCATATGTGTCAGAAATGATAAATAATTCAGCTTCTGTAGCAGCCCTGTATTAATATTAAATATAGTACGGTGTAACTAGTATGTTCTGTTGTTCTTAATATTTAGTGCTTATTGCTAAGAAATTAATGACAACCAGACGCCATTTTGTTTGTTTTTACGTTATGAACCATAATTTAATTTGTAAAAACGCTTCCCATTGGTCCATTTTCAACCATCGATCGATCACTGTTGACACCACAACCATCTGAACATTCTAGACATCACGACAATGACGTATTGCAACTTTCAACGCTATTGCTTGAGCTGAATATAAATGTATTTACATTTGTCATTTACATGCCACCAGTAACATAATTCATGGTAGACAATACGCACGTAGAAAGATAGACAGTGATAACGCATAATTTTTTTCCCAACGGACGAAAGGTGGCAAAATTGTCATCGCTTCTCCAATGAAGGCCATCAGTGTTTGATTGTCAGTGCGTGAATAAAAGTAATAACGGGCGATAACAAAACAACGTCAACGTAATATTTTACAATTTTTCTAGCTCGAACAAAACATAGAGATTAAAAAAAATATATATCGCTCAACATAAATTGTGTAGTCGTCCTCCTAGTCGACAGTATGACATGCGAACAATATCTCAATAGCCCTTTTTACAGCATACCATGACCAAGAAACAAACTTGATTCATAATTACTACGTCCATATGTATGTTCTATACTCCGGTCCATACCGCTATTTTTTATAGACAACAATTCTGCACATAATCGTCCTCACACGTTCTTCCTTTCGTCTTTCCATGCGTTTCTACCTTCAGAAAAAAATTGTATCATGCCGAAAACCAAGGCTCCTTCACAGCTTTACAGATTGCTATTGTCCAGTAGTTTGAAAACGTCTTAACACTTTGCGCGCGCTTCAACTAGGTTATGGAAGAATCCGACTGAGAAGGGGGGTACACAGACGACATGTTCCTTTGTGGCCTTTAGAAAAAAAGTCATGTCAGAAAGCAAGGCTTCTCCTCGGATATTTCACGTCTTGTTCCTTTCAAAGAGTTTGAACATGTCTGTAGTTCACACGGCCTCAACTCGGCGACATGCATGGAAGAATCCGGCTCAGAAGGGGATGACGCAGACGACTGAAACTGCACGAATTCTTTGGTGGCTTCCCGCCACCGGTTGACGTGGTGCGCGCCCTTCAGCCGGGGCGGAGACTTCCTACCTTCGTCTTCCTGCTGGTCTCGTTTGTACTTTGTCCTTCTGTTCTGAAACCAGACTTTAACCTAAAAAATAGGAAGGGAAAAAGGAAGATTCAGACCAAGTGGTTTTTGACCATATAGGGAAACAATTTGTTTCGTCTGTGTGCCGTCATTTCAAATGAAAAGTTGTTTGGACTATCGTTGTATTGTTATATACGTCGCTGTTTTCAAACAAACTACGGATACGTGATATACGGTATACTACTTTTCTAAAGAAATTCACACCCATTTAACCCGTGAGCGACAAACCATTTAATCGTCATGAAGCCATGTTGTATACGTGTGAACCCTACGGGAATAATCACCTATTTAATCAACAATACAGAGATCTCTATCTCTCTCACCTGATAACGATCAACACAATTACCACCCTGTCCTTCATAATTGTCTTATCTTGTTGAAGTGGACGTTCGTTCATCAGCATTTTTACACGGAGGTACATTATTTTATTGCACATGTTTACACCGCTGGCGATTATGTACAAGCTAGAGTGTGTACTGTGTACTGTAATCTAGCATGTGTTTTTTTTATTTGGCTTCTTCCCTCTTCTTTTTAAAGCTGGAAATGTACATATATGTAGGAACAGATAGATTTTGTCACGGAAGGTTTGTCTAATAATAGGGATGGAACATTGTCCGTATTACTTTGTGTGTGGAGTGGGGAAACGTAGTTTACTGTCCGTTTATATATAAAGTGCATCTCTCTCTCTCTTTCTTCTGGCGAAAAAAATAATTCACCTTCTATTCTGTCAAGACTACAACACACTGGCATATTCGTTATTCCAGGACAGCGCATGTTTGTCTGTCAAACACAATCATCAGGCAATTCGCATCCTCAGAGTATTCGATGTGGCAAAGACGAGAAATTGTGTTCAGCAATGTAACAAAAATACATCTGATCATATTGCTACCGCTTAACACTTCATCAGGGCATTAGCTTCTAATCTCGAGACTGGACAAACGATAATCGTTAACAGACAATAGCGTTTTATATGATAATGTGAACGATAACATCAAACAATTTACTTCTTAAGATTTGCACAAGTAAGCCGATGAATTACTGTGTAGCACCACAATGTACTTTGTTCATTGTGTATGGCAAGCAGGTGATTTCCGACAAAGCACCTCCGCTTAATTATCTACCCTCTTTATTGTACCCCCTTAACAGCTTGTTAAGATGCTCAAAAACTGTTTTGTTTTACACAGGTGTGGCCTGTGTATTGTTTTATAAATACTACGCATCTATTCGCCTAAATTTGGTTTTGTACGCTTTCAAATTAGCGTATCCGGAGTAATTCACACATACAACGTTTTGTATCCAATAATTATCAACGCGTTATTGGCTAAAACATTCTAAATATACGCCCATTCTAAATAAACGTTATATTGTAGGATGTACATGTGGTTCTTATGTTCAAATGGAAACATCGAAAGAATTACAAATTGAAGTTCAAATCAACAATCTTTACTGTTATGTTTTTAGTTTTAAACGTGTTGTACATTTTTTATCAAGTTTTTTTTTCAAGAATGCTCAAATTCTTTGGCAAGGCAATAGGATTATCGACTTTCTCGCGAATGGTTCTCGAGCCCCAAATATCAGCGGGGACCACCTCTGATTTTAACCCAGTGCATAAACTGAACGCATGTGTGTGTCGTTCGGGGGTTAAGTACTTATGTATGTTGTAGATTATCGTTAAACCTATAATTAACCGTTTTGCCGCCCCCAACAACCGAGTGTCTATTAAAGTCTCAACGGGAAGCGGAAAAGAAGCCCATCGCTTTACACATACTCCGATAGCCGTTTATTGATAGCACATTGGTAGGCTAAGAAGTAATGAAATGTGGATTTCAAGAATGTATTTGCTGTGTATAAAATCTACAGACCGTACATTTCTGTTAAATATTTACCTTTTATAGACTCCTAAAATACAACAAGCATTTTTTTATTGGAATATCCCCGTGCGTATCCATCGCCAACTAGGAACCACATTGTACAATGTCCACCACAGCGTAGTTGAGTTTGACAAGAGACAATTGCGGTCGGTTTCCAAGTACAATGCAACTGAAAAGACTGGTCTACTGGGGCATTAGTACTGTCAAACAGCATACATACAAGCTACGCTTACAGTAGAGTCGATAGGGCGGTTGTGGGAAGTCTCAACTACACTATATATAAGAACAACGTGGGCTGAAAAATAGTAAAATTTACCAAATAGTGAGAATAACTTGCCTTGGGAGTTTGGTCACCGTAAGGTTCATTTGCCCTTAAGCCTTCTGAGGAGAAAATGTTACCCTTACTGCAGCCCACTCGAGGCCAATCGACCTATGGCTTGGCTGAGTTCTAACCTCCATAAGGCCTGATGGAAACTACATTTCAACCCTCTCTATCGTTCGTGTAAATCCGTCCCAGAAGCCAGCCCAGTCCGCAGCGCTTTTGTACACGCCCGGTGGTCCCTATAAAACCCGTCTTTTCGCCACCGCTGTTAAATTTTTTTTCCGGAGGACCCCCAGGTCTAAATAGTTGCATTTATGATTTCATGATTCGAAGCAGATCTCGAAGTGCTGCCTCCTAAAACTTTACCGCCAAGACTGAAGTAAATGAACTGAGGAGGAATGTCTGTAGGGCAGGTCGCGAGGAACACATTGTTGAACCTCCGATAATTTAACGGAAAATCTTAGATAAACCGGCCCGGGTCATGGGGCGGTTTGACTGGTCTCAACCAGACTAACAACGCGGACTGAGGGACAATAATTTGCCAGGGAAGTTCGGCCACCATAGCGTTAGTTCATTTGCCCTTCTGAGTGGAAATGTTTTCCTTTTACGGCTCATTCCTCTGGCTAATTCTTCTCCCTATTTTTTGCCGAATCCTAGGCCTACTATCCACACTATAGGACGGCCTGGTGGTAGCTAGGGTTTGTCAACGTATATCCTTATTTTGCCATCGTGTAAACGAATCATTTTAAATCTGTCTTTGTACTGTCATGCTTCGATGTTTAGCAGTTTAGAAATCTTTTGATATTAATACTTGTCTCTTGTTGTGAAGGTTTTGTTTAGCACGACGAACACTTTCCTTTGTTCCAATATTTGATCGGATTTTTGATAGAATGAGGCAGCTGTGGAGATAGCAGCTAGCTATATAATGTAACAGTCCCATCATGTTTTGATTACGCAAAAGTTGGCATATTCATATACAGAAGATGGTATTATATTATTGTCGTCTACCATATCATATTATATTATATTATATATCCAAACAAAAGATCTGCTTGATGTAATCAACTCATGTGCATTTAATGTTTGTGGTTTATGGGATGTTTTTCATTAAATGTAAAGCATATATTTATACAGCTACAGTATACTTCATCAAATATATACAAAGCCATGACTTTGCTTTCCTTTTTCCTTACCTGTGTTTCTGTGAGTGTGAGTTGTTGCGCCAGCTGTTTTCTCTCCTGCCCGACGACGTAGTGGTTCTTCTCGAAGGCGTGCTCCAGGCGGAGTAACTGGGTGGGAGTGAAGGCGGTGCGGACCCGCTTAGGCTTACGGAACGGGTACATGAACCCGGGCGTACCTTCTGGAACTGTGGGGAGAAACAGATAAACAGTCAAGTGATGAGAAAATAACGTGAATATACAGTGAACAGAATGTCTACTTATACTTCAGGTATCTTGTAGAGAGCGGAGAGGATCTCGAATTAAACGGTACTGATTTTATCACCAATACAATAAAATCTTCATCTTTTCCCTGTGCTAAATTCTCATCATTGTGGCAGCAATAACATGTTTCTGTAACGTAACCTAAGTAAGACGTTATATACTTGAGTGTAAGTCTATTCAGGTGCAATACTGGTACATTGATATTCCGGTATTTTGGACCTGTACCTAAATGATATTCGCGGCACTGTACCAGTACAGAGTGGTACTACAGCGCTATGCTGTAAATATATAAATGACCAGTAGACATTGTACGATACAGAAGTGTATATGTAGTGCTAAATTATATACTCGCACTTCGCTCTGTACATTGCAAAACCACAACAAATCATTCTGAAACATTTGATTGTTACCCACACACAGCATTAGTTACGCATCTTTCACCGAATAATTCGAACGTGTGGCGATCGTCACTCGAAATCTAGTGTAGCCGTAAATAACGAAGAAAAGAGTAACTATAACCGTTTTCAAACTGTTATTTGATCACATCGTATATTTTGCCTATGTAATTTATTGTTAACGGTATGTAAACTAAACAAACAGTGCTTTATGATGAAGAAATCCACCATAGCAGGGTCGGTTTGAAGTATATATACATGTATGTGTATTTTACTACTCAAATATGTTTTTTTTTTCGTTTGTGAATTGAGTTGCCTTGATGTACCAACTTGAGTGATAACATTTACGTTTAGTACTGTATCTTATTAATCCTATTGTAGTGTGAAGAAGTTATCTCCGCGACTATAAGAATATAGTTTATTTTGATGCAAAGTATATGTAGCCGAATAAACGAAGGGATTTCATTTGAGAGGCAACATTTGTGAACATACAAGACTGACCCTCCAATAATTCTCACCATCATAGAGGCCAACAGTTCTTTTCTTGTATACAGAAGTTTACATCTGTTCTTTTCTATTACTGTTCCATTCCATGCCAGCTAAATCACAATATAAACTGATAATGTTGACACAATAGGATTAATGTTATCATATTGGACTCTTAAGCTTTCTAAGGCGATTTACCGACTTAAAACCGCCTTACAAGGGTAATGGTTTGAACAGATTAGAGATGTTTATCAAAATGAACTGTAGACTACGACATCATTTGTGGTTAAGCTCTGTTTTGTTGATTTATCATTTGGTAGTATAACTGATTTGTTATGATCAAATAGCTCACACTTTAGATAGAAGAAAACTATCTCCCTGAAAGTTTATTCGGGCTCAGTGATTCGGGCCTTGTGGTCTTGCTGTGAGGGGTCAGATTCCCGCGGTTACAATCTTTTTTATCCCGTCTATAAGGTCAACACAACACTTATCGTCAAGATCGTTTACACTTGTGTTACAAGCCACTTATAATTGTTTACACACTAGCTCGGATACCGCTGACAGTTTGGCTTTCCTACCAGCTCGAAAAATGAAAAGGAGGGCCTCATCACAAAGCAGTAATTGTCAATACACCTGTATTCCTCGTCGAAACAATTTGTTCGGCTGGCTGTACAGACGAGGACCGGCCCCCTGTAACCGTGTGTTCAGATGTCTTCTTACAGGCGCTAATGGGCGATAGCCTGACGCATCTTAGTGCGGATACATGACTAAATTTTGTACCTAGGTTGGTCTACTGACAGTGAATTGAATGTAAGACTTTCGTAGTTCCAATTAATATTACATTTCTGGAACAGCTTGGGGCTAAAAGCATACAGAGAATATGATCAGTTCTGTCGCCCATTGACAGTGGCTTGAAGAAAAAACACCTCACTTTCTGTTTCCCTTAAGACATCACACACGGCTGAGACCACATGATACCTGAGACCACTCTAAATATCCTCATTATTAGCAATTCCTCAGTAATGATCACTCTAAACACTTGTACGGAACAACTTGTGCCCTCCCTGTTTTATCATCCTATCTAACAATCTTTGCATCTCACTTATATCTATACTGAAATCGTTTCATAGAGAATTATGTTTGCTTTCTCCCTACAAGGTTCTTGCATATTGTACTGTTTTCACAATTTGCAGAACAGGCACATACAATCTAGGCTAGGGGCCAGTCATCGGCTGTAGTCGGGCGGCGAGCCGTTCTACCCCGCCCGCCTCAATCGTAATGTCGGCTTGGTAACTTGAGCCGGTCCAAACCAAAACCACAGCCATGCAGGGTTTGACTGATCTGAGACAACGCGTGCAGTTTCATATCTGTGCAATGGCAAGCAGGGGAAGACAACATAGAGGAAGCAGAAATTACAGTTGGCATCCGGGATGGGAAGTTGCTTGTTGACTTTATATATGTTGTAAAAACCTTCTGCATATTCTTTTTTCCTTTTTCTTACATGCCTTTTTCAACAGTTTCTATCTATGCTTGTTTAATGTCTACTAAGATATAACTGTTATGATGAGTGGTAGAACTGTAACGTCATGTCATAGGCCTAGCTTTGCCAATAGATACATGTATGGTCTGGCCTTTTCAAGCCCTCAGAACTCACTACTCTAGTACAATGTACAACAGCTTGGGGTAAAGCATATCCCCAAAGCAATGATATAGAGAAACTCAACTAAGATTTCACAGGCTTTCTCACTTTCTACATTAGATACAGTCAAGAATGAAGAAATTATGAAACGGTGATATCATAATATCGGATTAAGACCACTTAACCTAGTTCTAAAACACCAGTTCTTCCTTTACATACATGTCAATCCCTCCAAAGATTAGTAGACCTGCTGTTCAAATTATTACTTATTCTCCTAATCTAGTAGAAAACATATAACAATGCAGATAATATAGAAGACAATCTTTTCGACTGTTCTGAACATTTGGTTCTGTACGTTTGTAGCCATACGTCTACTAAAGTTTATGTCTCATTTCAGAAGACAAGTTCAAAGTTGTCAGGGCGGCAGTAAAATTTTCGTCGTTAAATATGTCATATATTTGTTAATGTCATGAAGCTCAGATTTCTTGAAAGGAAGGGGTGAAATTTTTGCCCGTCCCAACAAGCTGGTGTGGAGAGAACACGTACCTTGTAGTCTGTGCTGAGGTAAGAATCCGTGAGGCAAGACCCAAGGGTGAATCGGAGACATGGAATGCTGCGGTAAGATGCCGGGCGGGACGACTGAGTGCCGGGGTGCCGTGGCGGGAGTCATGCCTACGGGCAGCCCGCCTCCGTACCCGGCGAGGTAGTGTGAGGTCGGGACCGGGACCGACGGTACACCGGGAGGAGGGAACCCCGTCGCCGCCGCCGTAACCTGGATGTCGTGAAGTCTGTGGAATGACATGGGGTCTGTCTGGTGACAGTTCTGCTGGGGGACGATGTTAGGATGAGGAGATCGGTAGGCCGGGTTGACGGAGAAGGCCGAGACGCCGCCACCTGGTAGCGACTCGGCGGGGCAGCAGGCCGGGCCGGCCGCGGACATATGGTGAACCTGTTTCGGGGTAGGGCGGTCGTCTTTGGCCACCAACGACTCGATAGAGAACCGGTGCTTTGGTTGAACTAGCACAGGCATCATCGCTTCGTGTTCAGTTTCGGCTGGTTTATACCAGGTGGTACTCAAGTTTGGAATACAAAACTATCAGTTCTGGTCCATCTCTGCACTATGGAAAGTCCTTTTGGTTGTAGAAAAGTATAACCATATACAATCCGTGGATGTCGAAAAGAATTTAGACACAATGTAAGAGTTACTAAGCTGAAGTGTAACACCGCAGTAATCTGGCAACAAAAATCCACTATGATAGTGGATTATCGCGTTTCTTCGTATCCAGGCATTAGTAGATGTGCCATCTTCCCAGTATCCGTTTTACACTCCGCCTTGCTCCAAAGTTGTCAAAGGCCGACGTGTGATCATTCCATCTCCAGAAACAACAGTCTGCTTCTCTTGGAAAATTAACGAATTGAAAGCAACTACTTGCGATGACAATCCAAGACGCGAACAATGTCTGCCCTGCTACTAGTTACCCGGTAGCCACACTGGAAACGAGAGCTGACCCGGGAACGAGCCCTGGATTCTGGTTGGTTACTGGAACAAAGATGGCTGCCTGTCATCTGTCATGGCGTCTTGACTCGACTTCTGATTGGGCAGAATGTATGGGCCATCATCTTATGACACCTTTTAGCTCCATGCAAATTCAATGAGTCTTTAGTAGTTCTTACATATGTACAGACATACACAGAAATTCTCCAAAATTCAAGACAGAATCAGTCTACAAAATTTGCAAATAAAACTTTCTGACCGGACTGTGTCTTGAAACTTTTAAAAAAATTGTTAACGTCTGAACTTAACTGCAATTTACATAAACGCACATGAGATAATACCTGTTAAACTACACACAAAGTTAGGAGAGTGGAGTTAAAGCATACTAATGTCCAGCTGGGTTCCCACATTGTAAGAATACAATTTAGGACACGGGGACATGAATCATCCACCTATTTAACCCCATGTCACCTCCATTTTGTTCTCCAGACACCTGAGTAAATACACGACACCCCTCCCATACCCCTGGGGAATATTACCTGGCTATCTCAGTGAGATTCTCCCCTTCGGACATACCTGACCGATGTTCGACTTACGTATCTGGAGTTCTACACGCGTGTGAACGTACAGACAATGTCACAAATAAGATAAGATATAGATAATATAAATGATAAGAGTATAGATGATAAAGCTGCTACGCACGACTGAAAGTTCACGACTACTACTCCTCTGCAATTTTACATCTTCAGTTTTGTTGAACAGAATAACAAAGTTACAATGGCATAAAGGAACATAAGAAATGTAAAAAAAAATCGACATTGTTCGGTGGTCTATACTATTTCTCTTTACATTGAATAGGAATAGAGGCGAGTTTGTGATGAGCCCACCATTGTACCTGTTGGAATTCTTTATCTATTGTGTTCGACTCTTCCCCTAGAAGTCTTGATTGGGCTATTAATTATACCCACCTGCTTATCCATTCTAAGGTGTTTGACTTGTCCCGAGGGGAATGACTTTAAACGACCCATTGATCACGTCCTGTCAATCAGCGGGGGCTACTCGAGTGGAAAGTTGGAGGGGTGAACGTTACGTGCTGTTTGTTTCGTGAGATGATGAGAATGTCATACTAACAGTAAAGACGCAGCCACGTTCGTCTTTTCGTAGGATTTTCAAAGAACCGAACGCCGACAAGGACCTAGGAAATCTTTTCCGCCAGCAAGACGTCTGAATTTTTTTCCAACTCATAGCAGCCGGCTGTCACGCCTCAAAATTGCCCCCAATTTGTTGTCGTAAACCTCTCGACTACAGAAATGTGACCGTGCCGTAGGCACAAGTTGCATTTGTAGAACACCTACAGATATCTTCAACTTTTTTTTCAACTTTGTCTTTGAAACTGGGGCCAGGGCATTCAGGAGCATGTATACAGTATCGAGAGAGAGCGACAGAGACAGATGTACGAGTAGACAGACATATAGACAGCTAAACAGATAGAGGACTATAGTATCTACTAGCCTTTAGCAGGGATGCGCGCTTCTCTTAAACTTATCAATTATTTCTGAATGTAGAAGGGGCGCGTCTAAGTTTTCATCTATTATTTAGCACAGTTACTTTTGACTAACAATTCACGGATAGGCAGAGTTTTCCATATTGTTTCTTTGAGCAAATGGTTTTATAAAAAAATGAAATGAGAATTAACGAGGAAAATGGTCAAAATAAGGTTGTTTAGGTAAGGTTTATAAATCCTCAGTTGCCATAGATGTCAGTTGTGTTCTATTTGACAAATGTATGCTTCATAGACTGCCAGTCATACAAGTTTACATCGCATTCTGTAACCAACAACAGGTGTTAGGAATCGACGGGGAAGCGTTGCAAAATGTCGTGACTCACTTCAGATATTTTTTGGATATTTTTCTGTCCAAGAGACTTTCCTTTGACTTATGACTTTCCTTTGAGGCACAGGAGCTCCAAATATGTACGAATTTTGTCTGTTACATTTTTTCGAATCGACTCGCACCTTAAGACAAGCTAGGGTGCATTTTGTAACAATTCCCCCCAAAAAACACGACGAGTGATGAAAGAGTATTTCAGTGTTACAAGATTAACTTACAATTTCGGGAGATAAAAGAAACGCCATTATCTCGAAGTCCAGGCTAGAGGGAATCCCTCATTATCAGTGATTAGTTACGTATAGATCTGCTTTACTACTATTGAATAACGTGTGCTCCAGTCCTCCCCCTCCTCCAAAGTAACGTTTAAAGTTCCGTGTCTAACCTAGCATTTAGATTGGACACCTTGCGCACGCGTTAGAGGTCATGAAAAGGTCAAACCCCCTCCCCCCTGCCCAAATGACTGGGGCGTCTCTCGCCTTGAGTTGATGCGAGGTTGGCAGGGACCAACACCTGACATAAAGGGACGGAGGTCCCTCTCACAGAGAGTGACAAACTGTGCATGAAGAAATGTGACGTAAATCTGTGTTCCGACGATGATGCACAGAAAACCGGTCGGAAGGGAGGAATGTTTTGCTACAGAGCAACTTGAAAACATATTAGCTATTCATCATCTAGTCTCACCAGGGGTGGTCGACAGCAAGGGTTTGTTATTAACGACAGGTATGCAGAAAGAATTTAACCAATCATTGCAACCTATAATTACCGTTGTTTGTACAAATTTGTTTTGACTACATTACCAAGTAGCCGTTGACTACTAGTAATTTACAGGCCGGGAGTTATTTTTACCCTCTTGTGCGGTGTCTTCTGTGTGTTTGCCTAGATAGTAGTTGGCCTACTTCACAAGGTCGAGACAAAAGGCTTATGGGCGTCATCTAGTGGCGGTAGATATTACTGCAGGCGACGATTCTGAAATGTCAGTGCCCCCTTCCGAGCTGCCCAATGTTTGCAATTACGCCTAGGGGAAAAGCAGCATTGGCCGACGTTGGCCTAGTAAACCTGTTCGTTTATGATAAAGTTCAAACGGCCAGGATTTAGAAAGAAAGTCACAAACGTCAAATGCAGTATCACATTTATATCATTGGGAAAAGCAGCATTGGCAGACGTAGCTGACCATTCCTTTGAAACAAACTTCTGCCTTTAGCTGTACAGAGAAAGCAAGTATACATATTGTACTGGAAGAATATCATTTGTAGGTTACGCTACCTATCATTTGATTTCAAGCATAATTTGAAGCCTATACTGAGTAGATTTCCAATGACACACAGTATAGAAAAATTCACATTAATATACACCAAGTACCACCAACGTACAGTCTTTGCTTGCCTTAACCTATGAGTATGATTGGTCACTTAAAAATAGGAATCGTGTTCACAATCATGATTGCCACATAAACAGTTCTATAGATTTTTGCATAGATTCTCCATGCATGTGTTACTCTCTGTAGCATTGAAGATTAATTCAGTACAGGCTGGTAGTCATATATAAAAAAAGTCACATGCGCACTCATTGTAAAAGTCTTTACACTAGAGTCAATCATATTCTCAAACCCCTCAATGCTACTTCCCTACAAACAACCACCAAAGTACAAAAACAAACAAATTCGAAATACAAAAACTGGCTGAAAGTCGAGGCAACAGTCATTGTTGGTGGTATTAGTCAAATACAACACAACACTATCTATGTTTGACGGACGTCCCGAATACATGTCAAGCTATGTTAACATAACCGACAAAGTATGTGCATGTATATTATACACATCAGCTTAGAGCAACAATATGCTTTGTGAACATCACGATACTGACTTAAAGTCATGTTGAATGACCATACCATACTATACCTGGTCCAACATCAAATACAACAGCAGAGCAACAATTTATCTGTTTGCAATTGACAGACATCTTTACATACATGTACTGACTAGTCGACTACAAGTCGAGTTGACCCTGTATTTGATACTTTATATGAGGATCCCTCTATATGCTTTGTACACATAACAGAACGTTACTGACTGAAAGTCGAGTGGCCGTGATATACGTAGTCCACTATCAAATACACCAACACTCTATCTGTTTAACTGGCTTACATGTACTAGCTACAAGTCAAGTCATCAGATTATATAATATTGGCTCTGAATCATATAATAATCCTATTTAATGACTTAAAAGTCTATTTGAGTGACCATTATATGCCTGATCCAATATCAGATAAACCAAAAATGTTGCACCAAAATCGTATCTGTTTAACATACGTGTACACACATGTACTGACTACAAGTCAATGCTTTAATTATTCTTTATACACAACGTTATTGACTTAATGCGAGCTGCAGCTGAGTGACCATAATATACCTGGTCATACCGTGGAATACCGTTTGCTTGTTTGGGACGTACATGTACCAGTACTGGCTGAATGTCCTCTTTGTGCACGTTGTAATATTCCACCTGAGACTTTGAATTATGTACAGTAAAGAGCAAAATGTAAGATACAAATTGTCTCCATGACTTCGAATTCTGTTTTTTCATCTTTTATGATATGTCACAACGTACTCAACAGTCCTTGTTTCGTTGTGACGATGTCATTGTGGACAAATATGCTAGTTTTATTGAATTTTACTGTTGGCATTCCCAGAATCCAGAAGAGGGGTCTTCAGCGCTTAGGATTTATAATCGCACTAAGCTGTGTTTGCAAGTGCTCCACTACTAACGCACAGTCCTCCATGCTTAGCTGTCTAGGATTCGTCCTCAGGGCAGCTAGGGGGTCCAACAGGCACCCGGCGTCAAAGAGACTCGTGGAACAATCGAACACACCTGGGGTCTTCTCTACCAAGGGTTGCTCCGACTTTGTCTCCCGTTGTTTTCTGTTGTAGAACCACATTTTAACCTGTAACGAAATGTTATTGCAATGGTTACTAATATGATGACGGTCATAAAAAAGATAACGGTCTGTTGCGTTCATTACTGCCAAAATACTAAGAAATAAACATGTAACTTAAGTTATAAAAAACGACGAAAACGTATTTTTGGTCGATGATAAATCAGTTGACACTTTCCCGCTTCATTACAATGTACGCGCATATAAAAAAATCTGAATAAACTGTTTTCGTTTTTAATCGTACCTGTCTTTCTGGGAGGTTCAGCTCCTCTGACAGTTGGAAGATCAATGTCCTCTCCACCCGTCTGTTCCTCCAGACTTGGAAAACCGCCTCCAGTCGATCGTGCTGCGCCTTGCTGAGGCGAGTCCACGGTTTTTTGAGTATGCTCCACTTGGTAGCTTTCAGGACCTCTTTTGTGCGATCTGCTTTTAAGAATATAAACAAACATAGATATGTGGGCAAATACTTTGTGCTGAAAAGAAAAACGTGACATTGTTCATAGTTAGGAGGACTTTGAGGATTCATCAGGATACATGATTACAAGATGAAAATATCTTGTGTCAAGGCCAAAAGCCATCTTGCATATCTTACACTGATTAGGCCTTTCAACAAGTTTGGTACAACGTGAATACACAAAAGAAAGTATTATGATGATTCTGTATCTTACCTTTTGACTCTCTTGACTTTTGCTTCTCCCTCTCTGTCGCAGCAAAACGACGCAGTTGTTTGGATGCACTTCTTTCTTCCGGGTCGCTCTTTGACTGGTCTTCGTCGAGTTTTCTTCTTTTTCGTCGAGGACATTCTTGGTCCTGTTGCTGCCCGTCACTTGCTTCTGTTTCCCTCTCCTTCCTCTGCTCATCCTTTCCTGTTTGTGTCTGACTCGGATCTTCCAGAAGTTGTTCCGAGTTGTCCGAATGTTGGGTGACAATTGGATCACCATTAGCCTGTTCTGGTAGCTCACTTCCTTCCCGATCCTGTTGCTTGCCTGTTTCTAGCTGTTTTTGACCCTCAAGCTCCTCTTGAGATTTCTTCCGACACTGTAGTTCTCCTTCCTTTTCAAAATGTTCCTGTCCTGAATGTGCCAACGTTTCTTGTTGACATTGGTTCACATGTTCCGCGGGTTGAGGGACCATTTTCTGGTTCTGTTCTGGTTGCAGAGGTTGTTCATGACTGTCTGCGTCTCGTTGCTTGTTCAGTCGTTGAAAACCATCGAGCGATATTTGTTGGCAATCCGTTTCTCCCTCTTTCCCTGGCAGTTGAGGATGTTTCTGATATTCATGTCTGTCTGTCTTTTGCTCATTGTTTTGTTGTTTACCCTCCATCTCCTCTAGCGATTCCATTTGGTACTGAGCTTCTCCTTCCTTCTTGATATGTTCTTTACTGGTTTCTGACGTCTGAACGGTTTCTTGATCTCTTGGACACTGTTCGATATGGGCTGAGTGTTGAATGACCATTATGTCACCATTGGCCTCTTTTGACAGCTGAGAGTGTCCCTGATATTCATGTTTGTCTGCCTCATGTTCATTGTATTGTGGTTGATCCTCAAACTCTTCCATCGATTCCTTTTGACATTGCATTTGTGTTTCCTTCCTAACATGTTCCTGGCTAGCATGTGTCTCAATCCTTGTTAGATCTTGTGGACATTGGTCCATCTGGTTTAACGGTTGAGTGACTGTTGAATCATCATGATCCTTTTCTGACAGTTGAATGTTTTTCTGGTATTCATGACTACATGCATCCTGCTGATTGTTTTGTTGTTGTTGACCCTCAAGCAATGATTTCCTTTGATGCTCCGAAGTACAGTTTTGTTGTTCCGACTCCTTATTGCCATTTTGTCCCTCCTCTGCTTGGCTTCTTGACAACGTTGCGTCTTCCCTTCGAGGTCGCTGGTCTTTAATCGCCGGTGTTGAGCGCAGTGAAGGGGAAATCTCCACATTTGGGACTATCTGGTCTTTGCGACTTCTCCGCACACCATCGGACATATATCCTCCTTCGCGGTTGCTTACAGCGGGTCTCACAGAGAGAGTGTCAACATATGTTTGTCCGCAGGCTTGATGTTGTTCACCGTATTCCACAGAAGGTAGAATTGGTGGGATGGCATAAGGAACTTCGCGACAGGTATTGCTAGGAAACCCGCTGTTGAAAGTCGTTTGTTGTCTTGGTCGATTTCCCTGTACTGAACCAGATTGCCGATGATGTTCGTTTGTTGCAGTATGCTTGGGACCACTTCCTTTGTAAATCGTATTCGCTACCGTTTGTGCATGATAGTGCAAGGTAGATGCGGGTATTGGTGAACTTGTTGTCCTACACGGCAAAGGGTTGGCGGAATTTACCAGCTTTTCTATAGGAATCGAGGCGGACAGACATCTGTTTGGGGGCCAGAAATCTTGCGCTTGGGTTTCGCCGAGCACGTTTGATCTCATTCCCGTCATTGACCGTGTGAGCTCATGGAGTCTCGTCTGAATGTCTTCAACTACGGGTGGCAACGCCTTCTGTTGGAGTGGTTCTCTTACGGACTGCATGGCCAGACCTCCTGGCTGTGTTGTCAAGTTGCTTAAGCCTTGTCGTTGCAAGGGATTCAGTGGCAGACTTTGGGTCTGTTGCTGACTCTGTAGTTGTTGAAATGCTGCCTCTAAAGAAGCGACAGCTTCCTTGAGCTCCAGCAGCGTCTTTTGGTTCTGCTGCAGTAGTTGGACGTTCTCGTCCCGTGTGCTGGGAGGCATAGTGGCAGCGGGCTTTTGCGGTTGTGTCCGCGGTGGTTCTGAAGATTCAGCTAATAATTGTGTTAAATACTGCTGGTACAAGGCTTGATTTGGCGTGCTATCGGGTATGTAGATGTGATGTACTTGCGGTTGTGTTGATTGCTGTATCGGTGATGCCTCTTTTTGTGTCGAATGCGGCGGATACAATACATTTGGGGATTCTTTTCGTGTGCTATCAGGTATGACGACCTGAACTTGTGGCTGTTTTGGTTGTTGTATCTGTGGTGGCTCTGAAGTTACTTGTTGTGTTGAATGTATAAGTAGCTGGCAACGGTCCTTCCGCGCGTGTTCTGGTGTGCTATCAGGTATGGTGACATGCACATGCTGCTGGGTCTGCGACGCCCCTGATTCTTCTTGTTGTGTTGAATGAAGCTGATATAATGGTTGCTGTATCTGCGATACTTCTGATGTTATTTGCTTTGTTGAATGTAGCTGACAACGGTCCTTTTGCACATGTTCTGACGTGCTATCAGGTATGGTGACATGTACTTGTGGCTGTTTTGGTTGCTGTATCTGCGGCACTTCTAATTCTTCTTGTTGCGTCGAATGCAGCTGATTTGGGGCTTCTTTGGGTGTGCTATCAGGGGAGATAGCAGGTTCTTGTTCTGTTGCTGGTTGTGACTGTTGTGACTTTGATGCCCTTCTTGTTATCTTCTGCAATGAATACATCTCACTCCAGAATCTCTTCGCTTGCCTTCCTTTCTTTTTGAGACTGGTGACAGGTTTCCGGATCCATCTTGCTACCTGTCTCCTCCTTGGACCCTGTCTCCGCTTTGGAGCCTGTGTCTGCGTCGGGACCTGTGTCTGCGTCGGGACCTGTGCCTGCACTGGGGCCTGTGTCTGCGTCGGGATCTGTACCTGCGTCGGGATCTGTGTCTGCGTCGGGATCTGTGCCTGCGTCGGGACCTGTACCTGCGTCGGGACCTGTACCTGTGTCGGGACCTGTACCTGCGTCGGGACCTGTACCTGCGTCGGGATCTGTGTCTGCGTCGGGACCTGTACCTGTGTCGGGACCTGTGTCTGCGTCGGGACCTGTACCTGCGTCGGGATCTGTGTCTGCGTCGGGACCTGTACCTGTGTCGGGACCTGTGTCTGCGTCGGGACCTGTACCTGCGTCGGGATCTGTGTCTGCGTCGGGATCTGTGTCTGCGTCGGGACCTGTACCTGTGTCGGGACCTGTGTCTGTGTCGGGACCTGTACCTGCGTCGGGACCTGTACCTGCGTCGGGATCTGTGTCTGCGTCGGGACCTGTACCTGTGTCGGGACCTGTGTCTGCGTCGGGACCTGTGTCTGCACTGGGGCCTGTGTCTGCGTCGGGATCTGTGCCTGCGTCGGGACCTGTGTCTGCACTGGGGCCTGTGTCTGCGTCGGGATCTGTGCCTGCGTCGGGATCTGTGCCTGCGTCGGGACCTGTGTCTGCGTCGGGACCTGTACCTGTGTCGGGACCTGTACCTGCGTCGGGACCTGTACCTGTGACGGGACCTGTACCTGCGTCGGGACCTGTACCTGTGTCGGGACCCGTGCCTGCGTTGTTCGTGGTGCTTCTTTCATGGATGAAGGCAGCTGACATCCGACATTTTGTGCATCTTCCACAATTTGTCCCCGCGGGGACGCCTCTTTCTGTCCAATCTGGTTGCCAACGGAATGGCTTTTTTGTCGATTTACATCATTCAACGCTTCTTCGTACGACGGAGGTGGTTTGTATGGGGTGGACAAGTTGGTACTTTGATAATTGTCTTTCTTTTCAGCGGGGGTTGTTTCTGTTTTCTTAACCTTTCCGTTCCTGTCGTAGTGAACGATGTAAGGAGACACTATGTTCGGCTTCTGTTCGCTCTCCATGACCGCTGACCCTCCGAAGCCGCACGTGAAGACCTCTGAGATCACGGGTAGCTGTTGTACTACTGGCTGTTGATTGCCCTGCCCCGCAATCATCTTGAGTGCAGTCGATGCTTGGCTCATAGCGGCGCCAGTGCGACCTCCATAGGCGAACGTAGAATGATCCTGCGTGTGTCGATAACTATGGCCGACAGGTATTCCCTGGCTACTAGCACGAGGAGGTTGTTGTTGAAACTGAACGAGTGGGTTCGGACCAACCGCGCATGGATTTATGTTCATTGGCGGTCCAGTTAAGCCGTTGGGGTCATGCATAAGGTGGTGGTGAACGTGCATGATGGAATTCTGTGGGACGATGCGCATGTGTTGTCCATGTCCATGTGTTGTCCGTGCATCGGATGACGGGTATCGTCCCCGCTGGTGTACCATGTCTCCACCCGCAATTCTCTCATTGCTACAGTTAGTGCTAGCGCTCCTCCTACCGTCTGCTATGACATGCCATGTCCTATCCTGTCGCATGGTAATGTTAGCTGTGGAGGGTTCAAATTCCTCGGTAGCGGGATAAAACACGGAGTCTTCTGATGTGTAACTTCCTATGGAGCTAGTGGAGCCAATGCGCGGCAGGTCTGACTGAAGGGACGAACCCCGACCAGAGCTGGCCAGGCTGCCACGTCGGACAGGGTTCGGAAAACCTCTGGTTGTTGGGGACACGGATGACATCTGCTGCCCACCAAAGTGACACCTAGACTCGTGTGGGTAACTACTTGGACAAGACAGTTGTTTGGGTAATTGATTTGGTGAACTATAATGTCCAGTCGGTAGCAACTGGTGCGGCATGTGCTGAACAAGTCCTTTGCTGTTTTCGTAACCACGGACGCCATTATGTTCGATGGGAACATGCGAAATGGAAGGTGCCACCACTACTGATGCACTGCACGTCGGTAGTTCATTGCCGATACCTGGGGAGGAGTAAGGTGCGATTCGGGGCATGTTTTGGTCCACCTGACCAGCACTAGTAAAACGGCAAGTGGACCTATGTTGACCAGGCTCTCTCTTAAGTTGTTGAGCGTTGAAAGTTCCTGGCACAGCGTTTGTATTGTTCTGGAGATATTGACAATGCATTCGATTCTGGACTGTATTGCTTGGGTACGGTCTGTAATAGTCTGTCACTGTGCCATGTATTTGGTCCATTTTGCTTTGGTTTATGTTATGATCGGAACGACTACTAGAATGGGTCTCTTGATTTTTTTGCTCTTCAGTGTCTGCAGGTACGGACACGATTGATATCACTCTGTTTGGAGCTGGCGAAAAGTCAACCTTGGTCACACGTGCAACATTCAATGGTTCGGGCACTCGGAAATCCTGTCTTTCATATTGATTTTCTCCACCATAGCACGTTACTATGTTCTCATGAATCGCACATTGCATAGATTTAAACCCTTTATCTGTTCCCCGGCAACGAGTTGATGAAGGTGGTGTATTCTTTCCCAATTCTAAGACGTTTAGATCACTATTGTCCGACCAGCATTGCACATGGTCTTTGATAGCCGCTAAGGCAGATTCTAAATGACAACTGTCTTCCTGGAGGTTTGAGTCTAGGTTCCGTTTATGAGTGAGCTCTCTTGTAGTATCTGCTGATTGGTAGCTACTTTGACTTACAGTTTTACTCAGGTGCTGTAGGGCTTGTGTTCTGGCTAGTCTTACGTATTGTTCCTCTTCATTCGCTCCCCCTTTATAGGTTCCTTTAATAACTCCTGTAACAACGTTACACGTAGGCTTACCCTCGCTGTCCACCCCTCCTCGCAAAAGCCCCGTAACTTTGCACACGAAGCCTCTTTCCATACCTTGTCAAACGAGGACCTCTGTCGGTTCGTAGACGAATGGCAGCGACGCCCCGGGCACAGCGAAAGACCCCTGTCAACATGACAGTACAAGTACATGATTATGGTAAACTATGAATGGTTGGAGAAAACGTCGGATACACTGCATGGAATATAACAACGGTGATGAATGCCAGGTAAAGCCTGGCACAGGTTGCTATTATTTTTTTGGCATTTGCTGCCTCAGGCAAAGATTATCAGACTTAACTGGCATCTATCGCGACTATTCAGGCAAGCATTACTGGTGTTCTGAGCAGATCTTACCTGGACATTATTGCTTTTGGTAAAGGTGCATTCTTGTGTAGTGATCCTTGAGTATTGAACACCAGCTGGGGGTGTTATCTAAGCTATCAGTTGATTATGTCCTTGCTATGATTTATTCTGATGACTCTCTTGATATCACAGCTGTTTTGTTGGAGCTTAAGCGTTAACAATAATCTGTGATGGAATTTTCATCCCCAGATCACAATTTCATACACTTGTCAGCCCTATCAGTACGTCATATCCGTTTGCAGTAGATTATGAGAAATGGTGACCTGAAGCTTGGACCCTCTAACACTTTCGTCACTTTTGTTTTTACCGCGAACTACCACAGACACCTGCCACGGAACTGTGATGCAAGCATTGAAGGCAAAGAATGTGTTGTTGACAATAAGGTTAAACACACGCCCTCAGTCAACATACAATTACATCATTGAGGAAGCAATTCTGCGGGCCAGTAAACAGCCTCGCGTTTGGAAAGTATATGTTGACAAGGATTGTTCCAAATAGAAAACAACTCATCGACATGCCTGACAACGTATTGCAAATGAGGCAGCATGTCAGGTTCCTAGTTGCTACCGATCGATCATAATTGGTAAATACAAGTCAACCAACAATCTAGTGGCCCGCACATATCGTTCTCACGGGTAAAATGTCACCAAACAGTGTCCATAGATATAGATATAAATCAGGGCGTTTGACAAGTGTAGAAAATCGTGAGGAATTCGCCGCAGGGCAATCTGACTTACTGACTCATGGTCTTGTGATAAAAGGACTTATGTCACCCTCAAGTCTTCACGTGCCTTTTCACGTAGTGTCACAGGGGAGCCAACACGGCGGCAGACACAGCTAGTCGCATTTCACTGAAGCGAAGCTCAAGCGCTTTCGGGCATTTGGATTTTCTGACCCTCTACTTAGCTACTTAGTGTATATAGCTCACAAAAGAGGATGTAAGAAGAATATGATGTAAAAACTTGACATGACTGACTACAGTACTCGGAGGTCACCGAACTCCTTCATGAGTAACAACAACAAAACAACAGCGAAGAAAGGCAACGTCGTGTACACTTGAGCTGTGGGCCATTGAAAAGAAAATCAATGAATTATGCAAAGACACCAACATGGCGGTCAGCACCAGCCCGCTTCATTAACAACTAATGTGAGGAAAAGCGCTGTATAATTATTGGGAGATCTATCGAGTTCCTTAAGGCTCATATTTTCTACAGACAGTCAGGCCTTAGGGCTTGCACTGTGCACTGTGACCTGGGCGTGCACACACACATTATTTGCGCAACCGCAAATGAGCTTCAATTGAAATTTGAATCCGCTTTTTAGGTCACACAATGTTAGCATCCACGAGTTGCTACACTGCAAAGTTAGAAAGCAAGAACTTTAAATTCATTTTCTCTCGAACGATGCTCTCACTCAACAAGCTACGAGTTGTAGCCAGAAATCAAGAGCTAGCTATGAATTGGGTCACGGAAAGATTAATTGATGACGATAATAGATACTTATCTTACGAAAATATATGTCTGTTTTCTATCATTGTCATAAGAGTAGAATACAGTGTCCCGTCCGTTCAATCTTGCCAAACAGTTTTGACACATTCTTTGTTTCTAGCTGTTTCTGTAGTGCCGTAGAAGACCACTGGTAGATAGTTTATAATCTTGTAATTTATTGTGTTGGCACCAACCAACATACCACTATAAGGATCCAGCCCCAACTCAGCCTCTGTTCTGTTGTTCGAAGACAAACCGACAGACAGACAGACAGACTGACTGACTCAGACTGGCCGACACACAGAAAGGCCGACAGACAGACAGACAGGCAGACACACCGTGACCTTGGTGAAGGTGACAAGGCCAACCTGAGAGTGTCGCCTTATCCGTGTTACTCAGAGTGGTTCATCGGGTATCATTGTACCATTTTCTCTGCCTGAGCACGCGAAGTCAAAATGTCTGACGAGCCAGGTGTGAGCTCGAGAGAAAGCAGACCTGCCAACTTAACCTCACCAGTGACCCCCCGATCAACGCACGGATCTTCTCGCCCCACTCAAAACTTTTCAACAAGGAAACAGACAATCAAACCAACAGATTCACGGAAAAGGAGATATTACAAACACGGTTGTAAGGGTCCGGTCCCGGCATTCGTCGTGCGATCACAACTTGGACTGGGGACATTTTTCATAGTCGTGCACGAGCCTTGTTTTTGGTTGACTTTGATCAATGTTGGCGGCAGGTTTTGTCCCAGTCTGCGACACGACACCGTGTGACGGCATGCGACGAATATGGCCGCGCCGTTGCACACTTGAAAAGGCTTCTCACACACGTATTAGCTAGTTCTTTTGACCATGTTTGAGGGAATGACCTTCTGTATATAGTTTGCAGTACAACCTGTGTGTAACGCCCCTTTGTAGGATTATTTGCAGGATGTGGTCGTCACGCCTAGTATTACGCACTTAACTAAGTATACAGCAACATGTGAAAAGTTGAAGAGGTTTTCACAAACTTCAAACAGTCACAAAATACAAAACTAGGTTGAGAAATAAGACGACACCCCCCTCCCCAGTGAGAGAAACAAGTGGTGATGACACTCACTTGACGTCAGAGCGTAATCTGATCCTGTCTTCATTAAAACTAAAATCACAACATACAACCAAAACTTTGCAAATGTTTACAGAATAATACACACTACTTCTTCTTTGTGAGATTGGAACCTTGGCCTCGACATTTTCGAAACCGTGAGCGGATGATGCAACCTTCACATTTGACAAAGAATGTTTATCTTAAAGACTGTACATAACAACGTGCATACAATTACAAACAAATACAGTACCCGACTGCGCCATGGCCATGTTCAAAGTCACGTTCTGCTTAGTCAACGCTTGTGGTTATGAAGTTCTCCTGGAGTCCGGTTGAAAAGAAAACTTAAGTTTAAGAAAGCATGCACATGTGCGGTAGGACGGTCATGTCATGTGCAGTACTACTAAAAGGTTCCTGTTCCTTTGTGTGTCAGGCACAACTCCCGCGAAGCCCCAGGCACTGAAAACGAAAGGTCACTGCCCCCCTCCCCTCTCTCTGTCATGACGTCGGCAGTCTCTCAAAGTTTGAAGGTGTTACGTAGGTGTGTGGGTGTGTTTCCATGCCGATTAAATACGTCAATCCTTCCGCATTAAAGGTAGTCCAGTATATGTAAGTATATACAGAATGGCATAGGGGAACGGCGCTACTATAATATATCTATTACAAAGCTTTTGCACGGTTCTTATTTTTCCAGCATGTCTTTCAAATCGAGAAAGATAAAGTCCACGATCATCTAGCCTAAAATGGACAGACAAGAAGGGAAAACGCCTTACCTGAATCAATTTTTTTTAATCTTAAGACACAACTACAGCATGCACGGCTTACTGAGATGACGTAAGTAGCAGAACCACGGCTCACATGTTTTCCTTGCTTGAACATGGTGGTCTTTTTTGTTGAGGTAAGGACCTCAAGGTCAAAAGGTTAAGGGGATGGTGAAAATAACAAGGGGACTGCATGCGGACAGTTCGACTTCGTCGACGTCATCATAATTTTTCGTCGGTCGCCCCATGACCCATATTGAATGCCGACAAATTTGTTTCGTGCAATCAAGCCGTCACTCTGACGTATTTAACAAGGCCCAACCCTTTGCAAGTTCAAGGAGAATTGGGAAGTTAATCACTAGTTCATAATTGCGTGAGAAACCTGCGTTCTTTATATTCGGAATTTTGAGGTGTGGTCCTCTAATCATGGTAGCAGAATAGAGTAGTTTTAGTTTGAAGTATTTTAGACCCGGAGTTAATGTCTAGACGCGGGTTTTTTTAAGTAGTACGGACACAATTCTGGGTAAAAAAGACTGTGTAAAAAGTCTTTTCAAAGAAGGTGCGATTGATTTCAAAAGGGCGCCAAATCCGATACAGAGACAGAATGTTTTGTTACCCTCGCCAAGAAGGTTATGTTTTCCATAGCGCATGGTAGGTAGGTGGGTAGGTCTTGATGAGGCGCTAGGCATAGAAATGATTTTGGGCCCTGACGGCTTTCCTAGGTACTGCATCAGAACTTCTGGTTTTAATATCTCGTGACCTATACATGCTATGGTCATGAATTTTGGTTGGTAGATAGCTCTTGGGCTAGGAAAGAAGTGACATTAGTTTGGTCCCCTAGCCGCTTGTTCTGGAACTGCAGGGCAGTGTAAATAAAAATCTTTGAGGTAGGATACCTAAAACATCGGCTGACAGATTGTCATGATTTTTAGTACGTAGGTAGCTTAACTGATGCTTGATATGACAATTATTCAATTCAGGTACTAATTTGCATAGTTAATGAGGAATTTCTATAATTTTCCTGTGTTCTATAATACGCATATGGAACAATTGTGACATATGTAAATTGAGAATGAGAGGAACACTTGAAGATATAGATTAATATGTAAATGAATTTGAATAATTAATGGGAAATTGTTATAATTTCATAGTGGTAACTGCTATGCAGTTCATACTTGCCGCGCTTGGAAGTTAAGTGAAGTCGAACAGCAATGAACATAATTTATTCAAATCATTACCTCATTTGCATAGTTCATGAGGAAGTGCTAGAATAGACTTCTCTGTTGACATAGGCTATAATTGGGTGAACTGATATAATCCATGATGGAAATGAAATGAGGATCTTATTTTCATTATTATAATCAATGAGAAAAATGTATAATTTTGTCAGTCGGAATGGTTATCATCATTTGGCAAAGGTTGTGGCACTCTTGTTTGGAATATTTTGTAGGTTGTAGCTGTTTGTTTAAGCCTTTCTTTATTCATAAAACTTTTTCATTGACGTCATAGGGGAGGAGGGGAGGGTCAGACAATATACAGATTGAAGTCGTAACAAATCCATAAACGTATATTCGTGATATATCCATAGACATATACATCATTGCACATATATGATATTTCAAGAACACAAGTAATAAATGACATGTTATGGTGTTCATTGTGAGTGTGCTTGTGGGAGTCTCCTTGTGCAGAGAGTTTCCCAACTCCCACCTCCTCCTTTCAAAACCATATTTCGGTCGATTAAACGTTAGCATGAGGAAAGCTAACCAGGCACACATTTCACGGTTCTATGGCCACACAAAACGCCATTGGTTTTCCACGTGAGTCTTAAACATAATCAAGGTTCAATTCACACACGATGTAGGTCGATTCTCGTTCTGCTACATTAAGCAATATAATTCAATTGTGACCGGGAGCAACAACTGTGCTTTGTTCCGAGACAGGTCAACACCCGTAAGTCATGCCAAGGTCATGCCCGAGTGTCTGTGTGCGTTTGTCCTTGTTCTGTCTGACTGTGTGTATGTATGTATGTGTGCTCCCAGCAAGAGCACAAAATTAAGGCAACTGTCAAGTATTGAAACGGGGAGCAGTCGTCAGTTATTTTTCAAATACAACCCTCTCAAGACAACTGTGACCTTGAAATCAACAGCCTTATATTGTACCAAGTTACACCAAAGGTCAAGAAGGGCATAAAACAAAGGCAACTGTAGTTTAATGTGAAACAGACGACAGTTTTTTTTTTGAGAATTTTCTAAAATCTGCCAAACCTCTTAAGACAACTGTGACCTCGTCACGGTGTACTGTAAGTAAGAACCACACCTGTCAGCCCCTGGGCCATTGTTGACCTCCCCGCGTACCCGTGCGTGCGTTTAGAATAGTGCCGCACCTTGTTGTGGTATGTGGATGGTAAGACGAACGGTTACTGAGAATACATGCGGAATGTGAAATGTGGAGTAATTACCTTCGCCAAGAAGGTTATGTTTTAGGTGTCTGTCTGTCTGTCTGTCTGTCTGATTGTGTGCATGTTTAGTGTGCTTGTTTCTGGACGGAATAACTTGAAAAGTTACCATGATATCTGGTATATAGGTAGCTAGGTATTGGTAGAACGAAAAACACGTTGGACCAAATCTACACCAATTTTTCCCCGCATGAAAACATATCTGCCACTTTAAAAATGAAAACCAAAGGCATGTCCAAGACAAAAGATATAAAAACTTTTACTGCAGTACCAAACTTAGCCGCCAGCTGTATACACATGACATAGGCCTTCCCAAGGCCTGCCCACATACCAAATATCATCACATTCTATCCATTCTATCTATTAATTTATGCTGATCACAAATATGCGAAAACAGAACCAGTCAGTCACGCAGACACACAGACGGATAAAAAGCAATACCTCCATGAAAAGCTAGACTTTACATCTACTTGGAGATGAGGTGCTCGCCATTGAGCATTACCCGTGAGATATACTGCACTTCCGATGAATTCCGCTAGTGGTCACTAACCGCCAAAGCTAAGGGGAAGTACATATAAGCAAATATATTGCATGAGGTAATACAAAAACCAAGAGAATTCACATATTACAACTAGAAAGGCCGACATCTGTTTGGGAGCAATCTCCCTCCCACGCAAAAGTGGACTATTCCAAACTTAACCCAGTGCAACCTGGATTGTTGGTGGCTCTCGGCCCGTAGCTTGAGGGGTAATTGCCCACTCTACCCTCATACCAAATTTCAGGTCATTTAGTTAAAAAATGACAGAGTTGAATCCATTTGACAGGAGGAGGAGCATCCTACCGAGGCAGGGCCGGCGGCGCGGTACCTTACACCACCGATACCGCGTCGCCGACCCTGCCTGTCTCGGGAGGATGGAGGAGGAGAAGAAAAAACGAGGGAAAACAATATATTTCATCCATACCATGGTATGGACTGAAATATAACAAGAAACAAATTAAGGTCGAAACTAATTTCCAGCATGAAGTGTATTTGCATTGCTGTGTCGACAGTTAACACTTCAGATGTCCAAACTATAGTGGCTGTTTCTGTAATATAATACTTCAAATGATTGATTTATAGCAACGCTGATGACGATGAGATCAGCATTATTACGTTAGAAATAAGATTGAAGTTGCATGGTAATCTTTTTCTATTCTGAACAAGGGAAATCGTAGATTTCAAACCTCCGGGTTTTCTTGTGTTCTATTGGTTTAGGTTATTTGTTTGTGTGTAGTATGAAAGTTATGTGCGTAATATGTTTGTATGTGTTTGATGACTACTGACGGTTGGTTCGGTATGGACTGTTGATTAACGTGTCTCACAGTCTGACAGCCTGCACCGTCACCCGCGCCATTACCCCCGCCGTCATCCCGCGCCGTCATTGCTGCGCCGTCACCCAAAATTTTTATCGGAACCAGACACCCCTCTGTTTGACCCCTTTTGAATGCTAAGACCCAAAACTGCAACCGCCCCATTCCTTAACAACATGGTAATTACCATTTTCAGCATGGCGGGGGTGTCCGGAGCACTTAAAAACCTTTTATTTCGACGCCCATAAACACATATGCAATTAAACAAAAACGTTCTGCATCATCTGCAGCCCAATAGCAATGCGTATACCGAACCACAGACAAATCCGTCCAGCCGATCGCGAGAAACAGCTGCTGACAGAAATGTTTCGAACCATAGTAAAACCTCCTCGCGGAAGGATATCTCCTTCCCCGGAGGTAACAATACGTTTTGAATCCAATTTTGGTCGCTTGACGGTCTCCATTCCTGAGAAAAGTGTGTAGAACTGATCATGGATACACGTCAACAACACTGATGGGAAGGGCATCTGCTCTCCAAGCAGAGGTTAGGCTTGTGCTGGGCGTTTTAAAGCATTCTGTTTTGTCACGTTGTCTTTGGGTATCCTTACATCTCCTTGTGGAGTAGATATTATCCTCATGGGCAGAAAGCGTGTAGAACTAAGGCCACACAGCCTTAATTTTATGGATGACATCCGCGTGCGCATTGATTTTTGCCTGTTGTAAAAAAAAACCTAGAGAAGTAACATTTGCAAAGTAAATGCATAATGTTTACCTTCGGACATGGTCCGCCCTAGTAATTCTTACACATTCAAATACATTGTACTACTAGTATATGGTGACAGGAGCAGAGCAGATCATGAAATTGCAACGTTATGTAACCCAACACCAGTCACTATGGTGAAAGACGTCAACAAATCATGTCATTGGTCAGGTCATAGGTCACTGTTTGGAGAAGAAGAAGAAGAAACGGAGTAAAAACAATATGTTTTCCTTCGGTAAACATAAAAATCACGTCCTCCGAGGCTCTGGCCTGGTTCTAGGCCTGGGTAGTCCATGGTAGTTAGCGACAATACGGAGCCGGTGGTAACTATGGAGGACGGCACCGAAGGCGAGTTACATACGTACAGGGCCGGTTCATATTCCGCGAAAAGCCGGCATGTGGCGGCTTGTAGTTTACGTCGCTATGTACTGCCGCAAATTCACAATGCCAGCGGTTTAGTAGCATTTTTATTTTTGGCCGGACTTTTTTTTATTCGCCCGTGCGCATTAGTTTGGGGGTCTTCAGACGATGTCATCCATAAGATTAAGACGGTGTGGCCTAACCGCCTACATTTGTCCGACTGCACACACATTTGTTAACCCGCCTTACGGGCTCCAACACGAATATCCTGTGCGTGGGCGGGTTCACACATCAGCCACAGGTGGGCACCATGGTGATAACGGTTATATCTTCCTACAAAGGAAAACTAGAACAATTGCAAATCAGGCTATCGCTCAGGTCCACATGTCTCTTAGTGTTTAGACCGGCGTAGGCGGGGAAGTACGTGACAGCACAAGCTGTTGTGAAGAGAGCCACAACAGGCCGCCAACAGAGCGGCCTGCCGACAGAGCAGCCCAGGATAACCAGTGTTACACAAGCTCTCGCTGTCAGTCAGGGAATATTGGGCCTCCTCTCCAAAAGTCTGTGGCAGTTACACAGAATCCTGCAAAACGCTCGAGAAATAGTGAAACAATTCAGGCTCCCTGCAGGGCTGTCTTTATTGGGCAGTTTTTCTTGTGACCCTTTTGAGTCAAATTAACTCTCTGAGGTTCCTTCCAACAGAATATGACAAACCTGACACTTGTCACTTGGATGAAGCGAAGGAAGCGCCAACACGATGTTTCAGGGTCTCCAACTTGACTTTGATCTGGTTTCAGAGCGTCACGCAATTGTCGTAGTCCACGCGGAAATCATATTTGTGGACGAAAGATGTTAACTTTGTTCCTTGAAGTGAGCCATTCCGATGTTTCCACCTCCAGGCACACGACTTGGAGGTTTTGATCAATCACCGAGAAAATATCCGTCTGGGTTATTGCAGCGCGCAGAGGCTGCTCACGGGAACCTCATATGCAGTGGAACATATGCAAAATTTTCAATGGACAACATCAATGACAAACTCACATCTCTTACATGTAGGCGTCTAGATAAACATGCCGTACAAAATCCGCTCTTCAAATAAGTACAAATATCTTTGTTTGATATTCAGTAACTTGTCATTTGTTTACTAATGTTTATGACCGTGTGTTTACGTCTTGATTTCCTAAAATTCCCTTTTTTCCAACACAGTTCACTTGATGGCCCAAGGAGATTAAAAAGAAATTCATTGGAAAGATCTAAAATACATCAATAATTATATAGCTCCTGCAAATGTATATGATCAAGTTCAATTACTCAACAAACAACGATTCTGCTGTAAATACCTGCTAAAACACGGTAAAACTATATACTTGTACAATTTTAAGTGGAATCTCTTATGTCTAGGCATGTTCGGACATATTGTCATATCTACAAAGCAGGGATACGGATATATGTAGGCTGTAACACGGACATAAACACGGTAACACCAAATTCTTGGAAATCTCAGTAAGGCACGAAAGAGGAGGCGTTTTAAAGAGGTCTAATCGTTTTAACTGAAAAGAAAGGACAGGATGTACCAGTATGAAAACGTGAAGATACCATCATCGTAATCGTATTACACGGGAATGGAAGTGGAAATGAAATCAAGAAGTTCAAACAATGCCTACTAAAGCACACGAGGGACATGAATAACAAAGTAAAGCACATACGACGTTACACTTTTGTTTTCCTTTAAATAACTATGTAACGTATATATAATTGTATGTTGATGTACTGTTATGTTTTATGCACTCTCCTGGAAGAATAGCTGTCACCCTCGGGTGGGCAGCTAACTCAATAAACCTCGAGCTCAATAGATATAATAAGAAGAAACCTTTCATTATGTTTAAGCAGACTATTCAACTCTGATAAGACCGTCACATCAAAAACAGTATTATCGAGGCCTTTTCTAGACTGTTCTGAACATCTGGATATCTGAAGGATGCATACCTCGGAGATTACTAATGCTGCAGTAGTGGGTCTCTTTTAATTTACCATTTTTAAATGTACACGACAGAATTATGAGAGTTGATCCAAAAATCAATTCCAATATTGTTGCATTAACTGTTGTACGTTTTAAATGTACATTCTACATTTTATCTAATGTTTGATTGAAAGTAAATCAGTATAACGGCCCAACAAATAACCTGATCGGTCAGCTAGCAACAAATTCGATCAGTATAGCGCAAACACTAACAGCTTTTCATTGGCTAATCGGCATCACGTGAGAGAGAACCACCTGCGCAAGGCAAGTGCAATAAACCAGCCGACGTCCCCATAGAAACGAACCTCTTAATAAACCTGCCACGCGCGATCTCAGCTCTCCAGTGCATGGTGCGCAGTTGCCATGTGTTAAGGCTTGTGAAGTGGTGGTGCTACGGTATTCTGGCCTAGGCAACGGCACGGCGGCAAAGGCATTGGCAATGGCCAAAGACTTTCACAAGCGAACTGGACCACGAAGATGTCAGAAGATGTACAGGAGCTGTCTGACGACCTCGTGCGACCGACTTTGTTCAACGTGACCCTGCCGCAGAATCGCACGGACGAAGGGCCGGGGAGGACCGTAGCTGAAGTCACTGCCGTCTCGCTGGTCCTCTGCACCATGATGGTCGTGACCATCGTAGGAAACACCCTGGTGTGTCTGTCCGTCATACTCGCCAGAAAGCTGCGGAGACCGGCAAACTACCTCATTGTGTCTCAGGTCTGTTTGTCTACTTACTTCCTCCCCCTCCTCGTTTTTATTTATTGGCGTCCAGTTTTGTGCTGTTACTGCGGTACCAGTGATCCCAGTTGTAAATCAGTCTACTTGTGGACGTGCCGGATTGTTGACCGGCATCAATAACAACACCCAGTGTCAACAAAGGAATCCTTGACAAAGTCAGGAATCATTCTTTGTAACATCATGAAGTTATACTCTACATAATCCGCGCGGAATCTTTTGTAACTTTATCTCCGCGACTATTTAAATTGCGGTAATATATTTTCCTACAAAGAGAATGGAGCAGGGTTTGAAAGGGGAGCCGGGTGTTTACTTCTTTATCATTTGTACATCAATCGAGGTCTTTTTTGTTACCACTTTAAAATTACTACCCTTGTTAGCAGCGCCCGTAGTATTTTGTCACCTACATCCATGGCAAAAGGAGTCGTTCAGAGGTGAAAAACAGCTGCAGGCTAGTTTACTGCGCCTGCAATAAATTTGGTATCCAAACTAACCGAAAAGTCAAGGATACTTGAACAAACGATCTGTACCTAAATCGATTTAGAGCAAATCGTACCCTGGTACGTAGTTAGCCTTTCTAGTTTTATTAGATATGCAGGAAGCGTTGTGAAAACAAAACATTCCTGATTCTGTTACAAAGCTACGCCAAAACATATTGACAACGATGTTTGGTAGTTCATTAGATTAGGAAGATTGAAATACAGATAACATTATCAAATTATGTTCTCTTGGTGCGTTTTGAATAGCTCTCTAAGGTCTTCAACAAATTCAATCAACAAATTCAATCAGAAGTAAACACATCAAACATAAGATTGCTTATTAGGCGTACGTATACGCGGGACCAGGTGCGACACATGGAGATGGAATTTCGTGTTTTGTAATACATTTGAGCACCTCTAGTGCCCTTTTCAATCTACCGTCACAACACAATGGTTAAATTATTAACATTGTCTAATTATGGTGTTGCCTTGTAAAGATTACGCCTTATTGACCCTACACTTTCTCGTAGCTCCCGTTATACCAACTGTGTCTCGGGCGACTTGCCAACAAAACAAAAGTTGAATGATTTGTGACGTCATAAAAAGTCTATTAAGAAATACCACGAGACTTCAAAGTGTAACGTCGGGTGGCGAGCTGCCAAAATCGTGACATGAAAATTCGTCAAACCGGCGAAGGTAGTGGTTTGTTTCCTGTCATGATTGAGCTCATGCGTTTGGAAATTGGATACGGTGGCGTTTGTGCGTAGATATAGATAAGGAAAGGTTGTTTTTGATAGAGAAGAGTCACAGCATTGACAGTGAATCAACAGTACGAAACCGTGCGTGTAATGATGTAGTAGAAAAAAATAGAGAAACGCCTGAAGTTATTTCCTTGATCACTGTGCACAAAATTGTTTCCTTAATCGATGTTTAAAAATTTGTAATAATCTGTGCTGATTTATCAACTTTGAATGTAGAATGAACACGTTTTGTGTGTCTGTACATGTATGTGAGTGATATGTGCGTGAGCGAATGTGTGTATGAAATTCTGATAGTAGGATCTTAAAATGTTCTCCGTACCAAGGGTTCACACCTTTGCTACGGCCGGGGTTCCAAGGTTTCCAGGTGATTTTGACAGCTTGCCTTCTATCTATCGCACCAAGGACATTATTCTGATAATGTCCATGATCGCACGAAATGGGTTTGGGGTCATGAACACCGTGCTTGATAAGTTCCGCTCATTTTTAGATATGACGTCAAGATTCGACATTGACCCTTTTTACAATAAATAGACACATCTGAAGTAACAGATGCTTACACATACACGCTATAGTCTGCTAGCTGAGCCCTCTGAACGATTTTCCGCGACATTACTGCAGCTTCTACACTGTCTAGAATGTCTTATCTTGTTCAGACGCCACAGCCATACCTTACATGTAATTACTGCTATCCCCGGACACGTTGTAATGATCTTGAACGGGATAAGGAATCCCAAGTGTGGTTGACGTCAAGTTCTCTGGTTATAGTCTCTAGTTGACCACCGTTTTTTAAATATCAAATCACGTCTATCCTCCAATCCTGAGGTTCCTCATCACAGTTCTACAGATAACACAGTTGTACGCAAGGCTTCAGGAAATCAGCTACGAGGGATCAAAATCAAATGTTATACTTTTCAAGCAAATGATGTGACCATTCCGATGATCCGGGGCTAAAATCAAATAACGGTTGTATAAATTGGAAGCTACAAGGAAAACTACGTAGTACCAAGATTTAAAGACAGGTTTTGAAACGGCTGAAGTGGTCATTTTCGTGGAGGCGAAAATAGAGAGACATGATGAGTTCAATACCTCGTGAAGGGAAGGCAAGGGCAGATTTAAACCAAAGATCGAACTCAACGAATCAAGCGAGTGATGTGGTCATTTTCTGTGCGTAACCAGAAATAGAAAACCAAAGTTCAGGTACCTCATAAAGGGATACCAAGGACAAAATAATCATTTAGCCGTAAGACTGGATAACCCAGCTGCAGCGCTTCACACGCCGAGGGACCTTTTGATCGCGAGAGCAAACATAACTCAGGGGTAACGGATGGAGGAGGAAAGTATTAAAAGTCCATCAGGTACTGGAAATAGTGCAAATGAAGCATGGACAGAGCTTTCTATGTCTTGTTACTATATGTGGGGAAGAGACTATTTTAGACAGCTCAAAGATTGACCGGAGTAACAACATTGCCAATAGCAATGACGGACCCGAAAAAAGGGATTGTTTGCTGATCGATCTTGAAGAGTAATAACACCCCAAATGACATCAACAAAAATGTCATCCATCCATCCATCCATCCATCCATCCATCCATCCATCCATCCATCCATCCATCCATCCATCCATCCATCCATCCATCCACCCATCCATCCATCCATCCATCCATCCATCCATCCATCCATCCATCCATCCATCCATCCATCCATCCATGTGTAGTGTTAAATTATGTAGTGATATTACCAGTTCCTGGGCAATTCTCCAGCACGTAATGAAGTCCTGCTCCTCCTACCCTTTCCGTTTGTCATTGCACAATTCTTTTTCAAAACTTGGTTTGCCTTGAAAAATGGGTTACATCTTTTGTCAAGTCAAGGAAGCGTCATGTTTTTTCATTGATCTCTTTTATGTCGATCGTCCATCCTTTTCATCGTGCGCATCTTGGGCGCAGAGCACTTTGCCTTGTTTCTAAAAAGGCAGTCATGGCTGCAGAACTATACGTCATGCTGCAAATGATTGCCAAATAACTTCAAGCCGTTGCTTCTGTGGAAGGCTGGAAGTTCAGTACTTAACTTCGGCGTTGTTTTTACGTCCTTCCTTACTGCTATCCAGAGGCTTCCCATTGCCGTCGTTACTAGCCCTGTTTCCCTGGTAGGTCAGGCAACAGAACAGCAGTAAAAGGGGTACATGTGGCTCTGAAGATAATAATCTTACAATGTGTTTTGGTGATAGCGTGGATGGCAATAGCCTTCACGGTAGGCTTATCGCATTGGGTGGGCTTTTTTGGCTTATCACTTGCTGATTAATTGCATGTCCTTGCCAAATGTATTTTTCCTGCGTCTCTACCACATGCATGTTTCCCAGAAATCCAGGTACTTACAATTAGTCTCACGGCAAACTTGCAAATGTTGCAAACGTTGTTATATCAGTTCTGATATGGAGTGCCAGCTGATGTCTAGCTTCTGTATGTTTCTTACGGCCCTGTTGGAGAAATATGCAAAATACAGCACTTACTAGCTCTATTCCACTTTGACAAGTCGTTTTTCAATGGCGCTGAAAAAACAGAGGAAATGCAAATCACATCAACTTGTGTATTCATTAAAATTCCCTACACACACATGCGGATGGGATGAGAGGACATGTAAATATATATATATATATTTTATAAATATAAATAATTGCATAGATTTGAGATTTATATAGTTTCTATTATTGATTCATATTAGTAAATGGCACATTTGATATTTACCGTTATTAGTACTTAGTCAATAGTATTAGTATAATAGTGCATTATAAATTATACTTCATTTTCAAAGTTAAGTTTATTTTTAAAAGCACGACCATTATAATTTGTTTTATTTATGTTTGGTCCGGCACTAATAGCCAGATGCATAGATTGGCTTTTAAAAGACCTCCAATTTTCTAGACGAGTACATGTCTTTCATCAATATCCGAAACTATGCCATAGGGGATATGATACTTAATGTGATTACAAGGCATAATTAATAGCATGTTTTATGTACAGTCCAATATAAATTTCAATTTGCAGTCCCAAATAGTGCAGAAGCACATGTGATGCTAGAAACTTAACCTAATTGACTCTGAATCATGAAATCACTCTGTCATTGTTATTGAGTTTGAGAACGTAATTTTGATGAGTCCTCCGGATGATTCAGGAAAGGATGGCTGTATCTTATGTAATACGATATCTTGCACCGCGGCACTGTGCAACCCAAATGAAAATAATTCAAGATCTCTTGTATCAAATGCTTATAATTGCAGTTATGAATGTGAGATGTGATTGACAATGAAGCCATTTAGAATGTATTTTAGTTCTGTTTGCTGATCGGTCCAAAATTTGGATCAATGGATCGGTTTATGAATGGCCACAAAATGGTTTGATACTGTATTATAAAATGACAATTACGAATAGTGATATTCGCTTTAGTTTCACTTACTCGAATATTCAGCAGTTCCATCCACTTACCGTGTTGCAATTCAAGATACTTAAATGTTTTGTACTAACTGCTTGTACAAGACATACAACTTTAAGATAAAGATATTCCCATAGCCTTTGTTGAGGCTGTAGGGGTAGTGAGTTGATGAATCACTGTCAAGGGAAAAATACAACCTAGCTTGATTGGATTAGATAAAGGATAGTCACGAATGCAATGGGTAACAAAAACATATCTCAGCAGACGAGGTTTATTGTCCTGAACTCCTCCCATAATGTCTGCCCTGCAGGCGGTAGCGGACCTGCTGGTGGCCATGGCCGTGATGCCGCTGTCTCTGACTAACGAGCTGGAGGGGAAGTGGGGACTGGGCAAGCCGCTGTGTGACCTGTGGATCTCCGTGGACGTCATCTGTTGTACCGCCTCCATCATCAACCTCTGTATGATCAGCGTAGATAGGTAAGAACCAACTCAAGGGTAAAGAATACAAAATAAATCAAGAAACTTGATAAACTCTCTGAAGAGTCCGACGTTTCAGACGGCATCTTCCATTTTTCATCAGACTGATAACGAGTCAGAAGACAAGTGTACCTACAGGGTAATACAGGCTAAGAAGTTAGTGTGCTTAACACTCTCACTGTCAAGGGCTCTATGAAGCTCCTTCTCACCGAGGCTGCGTGTACTCATACATATAGACACAGGAATAGGGTGTCCTAAGTTCTCCTGACTTGGAATATTGTATATCAAGCCGCTATGGCTGCTAGATGCAGCATGATTTAGTTCTCCTAGAGGCGAGCACATAAACTTTATATATCATTATTTACCTTTACGACTGTTAATGCTATGTTATTTTACCGTCTTAGCGTAAAGCTGCCATTCTTAAAACTTCACACACAAAACAAAATGACGGCCATAACGGATTGGTTTTACGATGTGGCATCAACAGCATATTGGACGATGTCGTCAGGTCGTTTCAAAGATATCCGATCGTGTCATTTCAACGACAGAGTTGCAAATGCAATGTCGTTTTTTGCGCCTATTTGTTGCGTTTTATTGTACGCGCTGGGCCCTATGTATCTATGGGATACTGCAGAAAGCGGAAATTTGAATGTACAGTAGTCTAATCTGGGAAGAAGTAATTTTCTTGTGTAGGAATCTTTATAAGGCGTGTCCAGTGAAGGACTGGCTATAGAGGATCAGTTGAAACATTTATGATGCCATGCATTTTCAGTCTATCGTATCAAAGAATAGATAGATTAATATATTCATGTACACAAATACAGCGGGTAGGTGCAGACCATCCCATCGTTGGGTTCAATAATTAGATTTCTACGAAATGGAGTTACTGATTCAGATTTGAAAGATTTATTCACCAAGTCGTTGTCGTTACGAAACGCTCTCGTCCCTTGCCAATAACAATACCGTGCGCGCTGATCTGATTATGTCATACATATTTATGACACGATTAAAGACTTAATCAAAGACGGCTAAGACTACTTTGAAAGATAATCTGGGATATGGAAGCGGCAGGGTTATCTAAACCTAATACTCTCAGCCTGGTGGATAGCGAAGCTGGAAAATATCACAGCACGTTGTAATAGCATATTGATATATAGTGTAATAAATATTATGTCTATACTCTATTTGCACATTGTCTACATTGTACACACTGTTTTTACAGATACCTGGCAATATCTCATCCACTGTCCTACCGAGTTCACCGGACGTCTCGTGTCATGCTGATGCTCGTCTCCGTGGTTTGGATCATATCAGGTGGGTCACTTTTAGTACATGATTGTATCGGTGTTTTAGGCCACAGCAAGTGAATTTTATGGATGACATCCTACAGACTGCAAATCTGCAAAAAAAAAACTTTCAATGTTGTAGAAATGGTTTTGATTCAGTGAGAACATCACATATACAAACCCACCACTACATATAAAAGGAATGAAGTACATCACTACATCAAAGTAGAAGACAAAACATTAAATTAGAGCCTTGTCTTGTCTTCTCTCTTCATATTTATCTGCTATCCACGTTCCTTCATGGTAACAGAAATCTTTGCCCATTTTCGGCATGTTGACAACCGTCAGAGGGCAACACATTTTTTTTTCAAAATCAGACGAAAATTAATGTGCGCCCTGATGTCCTCCATAAAACTTACTTGCTGTGGCCTTAGCAATGATGTCGGTGGGCCGAGATGTCTTTATGACGTTTATGTAGACCGGTGCAGTGGTTACTCAGATTCACGCCTGGAGGACATTAGTGAGCTTTACAACCGATGTCGGTACGTAATAAAATGATATATGTTTTCAGAGTTCTACATGTCACAAGGCCCCAACCTTCAACCGATGACAGAATACAGTTCATATCATGTCCGTGGCAATATTGAGAATATACAAGCTTTATTGCCTTTGTATAAGGAAAATAAGGATCTTTCTGTTTGATGTTGCCTTTAGCCCTGATATTACAACCTGTCGTTTCGTCGATTGAATTAGTGATAAATTGATTCATATCGTGCCTATGGATAATATTGTTATGATATACGAGCTCTATTGCTTTTGATAAAGCTCTGCTTCGCGCTTGAGGTGTACCTTTAACCCTTGAAGGGTCGGCTTGTCGTCTCTCTGTACACATCATTAAGTTCTCAACCAGGGACGATAGATGAGGAGTCACCAGTCATGTGCCAACCACTCCATATACAGACCAAACTATCACCGGTGGTTGACTTTCTGCATTCATTATAGTTTTGTTACTTCATGAAAGGTATCGGTGTGACTGTGTGTCTGTGTGACTTTACAAACTTTCAAACGCAGGGTTCCCTGTATGCTAGACACGTTGCATGATCAGATTAACAGTAAAGGAGTAGGTTCAATCTGTTAGCGTCGTCTAAATGTCAACAGGTGTGGGGGTAAACATCTTAGGGTTGTCTGGTGGCGATAACGATGGCAGAGAGTGATTAAAATGTCTTTTTGGTCCACCTTGAAGCGGAGATACTATTTTCGGTCTGTCTGTATGTTTGCGTTTTCGCAGGCTTGTATTTTCCAGACGAAGGTATGTCAATCGATCCAAGATTTGGTTATGAAATATTATCTCATTTCCGGCCTTCAAGTTCCTGGTTTAAGGTAGAGATTTTCTTACCCTATGGGGCCTTAAAAGTGGGAGTCACTGGTAAAATACACAAACGAAGTCAAGAATGCTAGTTTGGTACTTGTCTTAGACGTGTTTTAAAAAGTCCGTAGTGTCACTAGCGCAATCGATTTGCAGATTTTAAAATGCCGTACCCTTCAAACATGAGAGATTTGAGGCAAGTTATGTAATCTGGCAAAATTGACATGACGGAACCTTTGGATGATTGTACTTCAAAGGGATGTATTAGACAATTATATAGCACCCTGCGTGCTGGAGGCATAGGGCAAACTTCATCAGCGGGGGGCAGCAGCCGATTGCGGTCAAATAGCACCAACGATTGAAGAAGTAGAAGAACATTCTGGCATTTTAGTATCGCAACGTGAGAACGAAGGAGATCATAGGAAGTGTAGTAACATTATTCTTTTGTGTTTTCTAAAGCATTTGACGAAACACCATTGCCCTCTGTGTTTTTTTAAACCTATTTATGTACATGTATTGGTTCAGCATAATGGATATGTTGCTACATGACAGCCAGGGTTACCCAAGCTAGTGATAGCTATTGCTAAAGGCTAACCCAGGGAGAGAATACAATACACAGGGCACAAACTACACAGTTATGATGGGGTCTGTATTTTCCGACTGTATACTTTCATGAAGCCGGGCAGTACAGGAAATCAGACAAAGTTTTGACAGAAGCGATGACATTGATATACTATCTTTGTTTTACACCCCGAGGATGTCTGCAATCTTCATGTACACATCGTGGAGACAAGAATATCAGATGCGGCCATCACACCTCATACAGCTCAGTGATTCTTTAGTTTATTTTGAGAGACTCTTGTGAAACTTGATTAAGCCATCCGCCTACACAAAGAAATTAGATGAAGTCATCACAAAGCGAATGCCTGCTGCACAGTAATGCTATTGTATATTCACTAAAGGCAACTAGTCCATGGGCTAAACTGTCAAATCTTATCAAAGACATTCGAAAACAATAACGAAATCGACGTAGTGAAGACTACAAAAAAGATAAAACGGGCTTCTAAGAAATAGTTCTTCCTTTGGTCTATACAAGCTTGAGATACCCATATATGTACATACGGGTCAACCCACTACATTGTTTATTATAGACATATATCTTCCTTTGAAACGCTATGCGGTACTTTGCAAGGTTAACATAGACATTATAACCCCTGAATCACTAGTTTTGTGATCGTCGAACCTACTTTCCCCAGAAATGAAAATAAATTGCACTTATACCCAGCTTATGAAAACAATTTGTGGTGTTTTCGGTTGAGCAGGCAGGGTAATAGTGTGATGGCTTGGCGTGCACGGAATCTGTGTGTTGTTCCGAGTCACGTACAGAGGCTAGGAGGATCTGGACCGCGGACGTTCATAGAAGGAGGTCGATGACCACTCTATTAGATAATGATTGTTGATACTGAGAAGTTAAAACTTTTTATCTACATGCCACCGTCACAACTACTACAGCAACTGTCATATCTAATACTGCTAGCCTGAATGCACCGGTCTCGTATCGAGGAATAAACCAGTGGTTCGGTAAATCAAACAAACGACCAGCTGTGCTCTAACGGGAACGCTGATTTTGGAGGGAAGGCCGTTACATAATGCCAATACCTGCCGTTGAAAATGGACAATATTCATCGCAATGGGCCCCATTTATCCAGGCAGTTGCGCAACCGTTGTCCGCACAAACTTCTCTAACATCTCTCAAAGGCCGTTCGATGATTCCTCATTGATTCCTCATTGGTGAACAACCAAAATCGTTGGAGTAGTTGAGATCATCAAAACGTGTTTCAGACTAATCATTGGGAGACCTTGAAAGATGACTGCAAGACCTTGGAAATGATTAAAAGAAAACAGATAAATCACTGACAGACCTCGGTAGGCCGTTGAGAGATCAGTGAGAGACCTTCACCTTTGAGAGATCCGTGGAATGTTAAGACGCTCAGTGGTCTGTGGAAAAGCAGACATGGATGGACGCCAGGACTGGAAAGATCTAGGAACATGACGATATGAGTTGGCCAAAACGTAAAATGTCCATTACGCGATCACGTTTGCTGACTCCGTTCCCCTCCACCTGACTGAGTCATCACCAGCGGGTCAGTATTTCTCCGAAATCGGTCTCCGTGCTGATCCACCTTTTATCCCGTGTAATAAAAGTACGCACAATTACACTGATTTACAACGTGACGTTCAGACATACAGGTCCACACAAAAGAGGCAAATTCAGAAAAGTGTCGCTTTGTATTGATCTTCTCAGTGCAATCAGAGTGGGACAGACACTCTGAAGTGCTCCCGACTAGATTAGGTACATTCTCCGGGCCATAAAGCGTAATCCTTACCTATCAATACGTCTAATTACACCAAGTTACAATGTGAACCTGGTAAGGTGCACGCAATGTGTGCTTCTGTAATGTATCCCTCCGCGTCCACCCATGTATCGACCCACGGAGCGCTATCTACTCGGTCCCAATGGACACCCAAGGGGCTTCCGTGTAGATTAACACATTCGTCTGCCTACAACGTTATGCGTTGTTCAGTTATAGCTCTAGGGCTAACATTTGTTTGATTTGTTTGTTGTACGAAGGAATCTGCTAGACTGCGTGACTCTATGTTGACTCACTAGGGCCAACGTTTATTTGTTGAACGAATAAATCCACTTAAACATGCCAGACTGCGTGACTCTACGTTAACTCTGCGTGACTTTGAACGTGAGGTCAGTGGCAAAACTGCCCACCCTCCCCACCCGGCCACCGGTACACCTTCTGGTCTGTCAGCCGTGATGCTGCTCTGTCCTGCCTCAGGAGTTTCACTTCCTCACTGTTTGATACATTTCCAAATCCGCAACAGTCTTCGTAGTACTTTTAGTGCACAAACTTTTATCAAGCTAAATGGCTATGTACCATACTAGTATTTTTACTATACATGGCTAATTTCTACTTCTAAACCGTTCATTTGTACCTTTGAAAAACATGTGAAATGATCCATAATTTTTTTACACGACTAGATATCTTCAAATTAGAATCTCAACACAATTGGTTGAAACATTGATTATGGTACTTGCTGGGTGTAGTTTTGATTTTCCGAAAGGAAAAGGCATAAACTTCTAAATCATGCTCATTACTTCCTGGTTCCTTAAGTGCGGATGGGTTCACTTAAGGCTGGAGGCTGCAGATCGGCGACCAAGTTTTTCATTTTTCCTGGTTAATATGGCCTTCGAGAAATGACCATAATTGATTACATCCTCCCTTGTACGCGAGTACATCAGCGCTAATTACGCTCACAGTGCTAGTGGAACGGTAGGACTAGAATGAAGCGGAAATGGGAGCCTCTGATGGATTCACAGGTCTTCCTTTATCGCCCCCTTGCAACAGCTCTGCCCCTGCAATTTACAATCGTATTAGACTTTACGTGTTACTTGGTAATCTGACCACGTGCTGACTATCTCTACTGCTTTTTCTTTATAGCGTGTATCTACCCGGGTTGGACTGGTCTTGCTATTGGGAGCTTTTGCACAACCCTTAATGTGCCAGAAAATGTATGGTATTGTTTTTTAGGGATTTGCTGATTTTACTAGAAGTGCGTGTTGAGAACTATATGGATGGCTTTCCGTTGAAAAAGATTATGTTTCACAGGCACTTGCTCAACAACGGTATATCCACCCTTTACGTAGATGACGCCAGAAGTGTATAGGATTGTCTTAAAGCACTTGTTGAGTGCGATTTTCAACTTTAGTACGTGTTAAGAACTAGATGGAGTACTTACATGGAGTACAGCGTTTAAGTGCCAGGAAATACATGGAGTTGCCTCGTAGGATTTGTTGAGTAAGGTTTCTAACTTGTAACTCTAGCCGTACGTGCTAAGAACTATATGGAGTACTTGCTATTGAAGAGACTCTATTCCGTAGACATTACTCTAGAATGACGTTAGCGTCCACCCTTTACTTTCCTTTACGACTTCAAAGTACTCGGAAATACATTTTTTGGAAGATTTGCTGAGAATGATTTCTAACTTGTAAGTTTGTAAGTGTACTTGGATTGTTGAAAACCATACGGAGTCTTCACTGTTGAAGGGACTATATTGCACAGGCATTACGCTAAAATGACGTCAGCGTATTCAACCTATGATTATACGACGTTCAATTGCCAAACATGTGTGCGGGCGTCTTTAAAGGTTTGTTGAGTACGATTTCTGACTTGTAACTGTAGTACGTGTAAATAACCATATAGAGTACTTCTGACGAGACTTCTGCGTTAGCGTCCACCATGTACTTTTACAACGTCAACCTGCATTGGTGAATCAAGACGTTGAACATGCCTTGACAACAGGCTAGTACTTTAAACTTGTAATGGGTTCTTTACCTGGACTTCTTTGGATAGTTTTAGCAAAAGGTGGTGAATGTACCATACTAATGATGAGGCTCAGTATAATCTTTGTAATGTGTATTCTATTTAATGTTGTGAATGTACATTTACCGTAACTCGAGCACAGTACAGCCCTCTGTCATCATCATCTCACACACAGAATAGAGACCACTGAGCAACCGATGGGCTATACCAGAAAGCATAGGTCATTGGATTATGGCAAAATCATTGAAGACCTAAAAAAAATCAATTACCTGCACGCTCACACACTTGAAGAGATGAGGAAAAACGATTTCAAGGTTAATTGATCATTAGACGTTTTACCCAATAGCCTGTACACATCTAATAACTTTCGCTTGGAAAAACGTACGTTTACCCCTGATTTGTATGCTGTTTGGACCAAGAGTTTTGTGTGTCTTGATCATTTACCCATTGACGTCTGTATGCTATTAGCCTAACAGTGTTGTGTGTACCCATGCAGCTCTGATCTCTGTCCCAGCATTACTGGGCTGGGGAAAAGGGAACGAGTATGACGGAGAGACCTGTCTCATCAACCAGGATAAAGGGTACACCATCTACTCTACACTAGGAGCATTTTACATACCGATGCTGGTAAGACACGTATGGCTGTATATCTTGTACATGGGTCTGCTTTATTCCATATGGAACATACATGTATACATGTACATCATCACCATTCAAGTTTGTTGTGTATTGCATACTATGGTATTTACAAATCTCCTCAGAAGACATGAGACCCAAACAATTATAATTTGTCCTTGAAGCAATATTTTTTCAGTTTATCAGACGAACAGAAGGTATATCAATTGTTTTTTGTTTGGAAGTGACTTTACAAAACGACACCAGATTCAATTCCCAATACAACCTTGACATTGAAGAGATAAAAAGGAGAGTCAGGCGAACAAGTTCGATAAGAGCGACGTTGACATCATGTCTGTCGCCAGCTGGACTGCAGACAACACCGACGCAGATGTAAAGGCTAATTGAGGAGAAGCTAAAGCCTTGATGAGAGTAACTAAAAGGGTCAGGACTGTGATTGGGATGTAAAATTCATCACGAATAATTATTCTCGAGCACAGCTTTTGTCTTTGACACGGTTATCGACTTCAGATAACGACAGCTGATAGAACCCCGGACATCCATTCTCACTAGGATAAAATTGTCCGGATCTAACCGAATTGATTTGCTTTGAG
>NW_017802447.1:96925-116629 GCF_001625305.1 Branchiostoma belcheri | reverse complement strand
ATTATAATTTGTCCTTGAAGCAATATTTTTCAGTTTATCAGACGAACAGAAGGTATATCAATTGTTTTTTTGTTTGGAAGTGACTTTTACAAATCTCCTCAGAAGACATGAGACCCAAACAATTATAATTTGTCCTTGAAGCAATATTTTTTCAGTTTATCAGACGAACAGAAGGTATATCAATTGTTTTTTTGTTTGGAAGTGACTTTACAAAACGACACCAGATTCAATTCCCAATACAACCTTGACATTGAAGAGATAAAAAGGAGAGTCAGGCGAACAAGTTCGATAAGAGCGACGTTGACATCATGTCTGTCGCCAGCTGGACTGCAGACAACACCGACGCAGATGTAAAGGCTAATTGAGGAGAAGCTAAAACCTTGATGAGAGTAACTAAAAGGGTCAGGACTGTGATTGGGATGTAAAATTCATCACGAATAATTATTCTCGAGCACAGCTTTTGTCTTTGACACGGTTATCGACTTCAGATAACGACAGCTGATAGAACCCCGGACATCCATTCTCACTAGGATAAAATTGTCCAGATCTAACCGAATTGATTTGCTTTGAGCCGACTTCGAGCCGGATCGAGCCGGATCGAGCCGGATCAAAGCCGGATCAAAGCGAATCAATTCGGCTCGATCCGGACAATTTTATCCTAGTGAGAATGGGGCTCAGGTTAGCTGCTCTCACTCGACGAGAAAGTCATGTTTGATAATACACATTTTTGATAACCTATTGATGCAACGTTCAGTTGGTAATTTGCATCATACGAATCATCAACCCAGTTGTTACCCGATCTAAAGGCTTATTATCGTCACGGTGGTAAGAGTAGCTGAAAGCAATAAACTTGTGCTATAATGAGCAAGTAGCAATTAACGTTGAAAATCACGGGTTTTGCCCTTGATACCTTCAAAGGAAACACAATGACATATGTTGACCCGAATATGATACAAACTTATAAACGTAACATTTTCAATCGCATCACGTACATAAATCCATAATAGCCAATTTCCTAGTTTCTCATGGGAGGAAAGCTGAAATTGTTACCTGATTAGTTCCGGTTTGCTTCGCTGACTAGAAACGAGGGGACTCGGGTAAAATGTAAACAGATGAAGTTCAAATAATCTGTGCATTTTAATGTAGATATTTGATTTGTTTGGTAGTTTTTCTGAAGATGTTTACACACACTGTCCTGCGATGTACAGTTACATTAAGTCACATTAATGTACATGTACCGTTTTACACGTCTAAATAATATTTTATTAGACTGATTGGAAGGCATACAGACAGGGACACAGAGAGAACCAGAGGGAGACAGAGACAGATTGCAGTCTCGTCTCAGATCTACGTGTGAAGACGCCTAGTAATAAGATTAGAATAGCATGTAATGTCCAGGGAATTAAGATTGACTTGTGGTACACCATGTAATCCAGATTGGGCGATCCTAAATCTGCCCGTCCTTGATGCATGTTTCCCATTGACGTAGAAGACATTTGTTATCACCCTGACCACCTATCGGGTTTACTACAATTCTGCCGACCCCCCGCTGTGTAATCCCTGTAAACCCCTACAAATGAAGCGATCGATACCCACAAGATCAGAAAACATCTATATACTCCACGGCTAAGCCTTGGGTACACCACGCATCAAACAACTTGATTTTCTTAAGGCTAAGGAAATCTTCCTCAAGGACAGCGCCGACCAGCCGGTAAAGATTTTACAGCACCAGAGTACAGAGTGACCAGAGGAAAACCAAACAGCTCTGTCACCCAGCCTAGCATTCAACACTGCCATCACCGTTGACTTGCTCATAAAGCTATCACCAGGCAGCAGCCAACTTCCTTAATCTAAAGTTGGCAAACTAAGTATGTTGCTCGCTTTCGTCTTGCATTTTCGTCTTCATCGTCTTGCCTGACTTGAACTAAATGATTTAAGTTGGTCGACCTCAAAGGCAAAAGTTGGATCAGACGGTACATGGTCAGTTCGATGTCCTAACATTAACATCTTTGTAGAACAAGCTCCTGTAGCTAGCAGTGCGTCTGTGTGATAACATTGGGAAGGCGCCATAGTTTTTACGAAGTCTAAACCACCCTCCTTTGTTAAGCGTCAGGGAAGCCCGTTGACCTCCAGGCTATCTGAAATAGCCGAAAGTTCTGCTGCAAATTGGATTCTGCATCACATAGCCGGTCAGCTTCACCCTCGGCGGTGCACTGCATACACAAACATGCTCCTCTCACAGTCTCACGGCTGATGGGGTCAGCTAGGCAGTGGCGGGCATGTTAATAGAGATGAAAGCACGGCCAACTCTATGACCTGGGGTCTGTAGTTTTAGATCAGGAAACTGATAACGTGCAAGGCGCCGTGGCAATGGCCCAGCCCTAGCGTTGCCTGGCATACACTCATGGGTTACTGTAATGGTCTTGGTAATGGAGCACGTGTTAATGACATGTTAACGACATGAGCTCTGCGGAGGTCTTTAGGCACAGACAATCATTACACTGTTGCTTGATTACAGTGTACCCAACTTCACCGGCTCATGGACAAAGGCCCCATTTTCATAATCTCCAAGCAGATCTTTTGGTGGCCAAAGATAGTATCCAACACGCGGACAGTATCCAGCCGGCCGACAGTATCCAATTGGCCACCGATGGGCCGGCTGTCAGAAAAAAACGGGGCATAGAAAAAGGTCACAATCTTCCCATTCAACCTCTGCTTGGAGAGTACCATTTTCACAGGACGGAGAACTTTGGGAAAACTGGTGTGTGACCAGATATCCTTTGTCCTTTGAAATATTGTGGAAATATAATTTGAATACATCCGGTCATTAAATTCGGACGATCATCGAGAGATAATCGGAAAACGTCCAGATCAATGACAGATCATAGAGATCATTGAAAAGCATCGGAAGGCCTCTGAAATCGTTGAAAGATCATGGAAAGACCAATGGAGGAGCTTTGACATCATTGAAAGATTATTGGGAGATAATTGGAAGACCCTGAAGATCATTGAAATTCCAGTGAGATGATATGAGTGTCATTGCTAGTCTTGCCTTCGTGAAAATCTCAACGCAGTGCAACCCCCTTCACGGTAACATGTTTGCCCTTCATTGGCCCCCTCTGATGCCCACTACTCTGTCCGTCGGTGTTAACGATTGAAGGAAGGAAGTCTGGTATATAAATTTGTTAATGGGGGGTATCGGAAAATTCCGCTTATTTTGACTTTGTCTTAGTCAGTCATATGTTGAAATACAATGTCTCTCGGTTCAAACAGACTCCCCTTTATCGAGCACTTTCAGACATAGTAAGAACATGTTTAAGACACATGAGTGTGACGAACATTACACTGCTCTTGGCTGTGCACGTAACCTTCCCCAGTGTGTTGTTTTCATCTCCATCAGTAGTTTAAGTTGGATGATAGTAGTTATGGCCTAACGGTGGTTTCTCCCATCAGTCCGTTTTTCCCGGTCTAGATCCTTTGGTTATGACTCACACATTTACTACACCGCTGACCAATAAACTTATGTGCGGCTTAGTTAACATACATTTGAAATATGCTAATGAGGTATAACTCTAATGCACCAGATCACGTATTGTTTATATAACCTGTAAAACTTTACCAAAACCAACGACAGCCGCCTCATATAGCCTTGCCGTTCAATGTCTGATCAAAAATGATAATGTGACAGGACAAGCTGACAGTCTTCTTAATCGACGTGCGTCATTCGGACAGTCGTAGTTGTTAACAGACGAAAGCTATTCGTTGAACCAAGAATTCAATCAATTTCATGCAAGAGTAGCTAACAACTTACTTACGTCAGCAAGGGTGTAAACGCGTTATCCATCGCAGTAGAAGTGAGTTACTTGATTGGTGAACCGTTTGATCGACGTCCAAGCGATAGATAAAAATGTATTGCCTAATAAGATTTTCTCCTTCGTTTGTGAAGAAACCTGATAAAAGAAAAGCACCCATCATTCGCCACTCTCAGCCAGTAAATGTGAGGTACATGTATCTGATTGATCGACAGACCATATGTATAAGGTCTGATGATTTGATTGTCGTTGGTGACGCTGGTATTAAAGGGGAAAAAGATACACGTCAGAGTAAGATTCGTCTGTTAAGGACTCGAATGTCCATCATTCCATACAGACACAATGCTCCAGAACAAAACACATCTCAGCAGTGAGGAGTATTGAAAACTTAAGTAGCATTCGGATCGTTTATTGCCGTTTGCATATCATGTGAAATGTACGAAGATATGGCTACACAATGCATTCTTCTCAAGTTTCCTCTTATTCTAGAAGGACGTCGAAAACTTTCAATCCGTGAGATGTCTTGGAGGCGCTGCCATTTGTTGCATGTTTGCGGTGCCGACCCGCAGGTCGTGAGGTCCGTAGGTTAAACACTCCGCCGTTAGCCCGTCTGGGCCCTGCCCACACACCGAAGATGATAAAAGACAGACCCTGCAGACAGAACTCGGAGGCGCTGCAGCGAGATTAATGTCCAGAACACGACCTGCCCTACAGATAGCATATCTGACGTAAAACAGGCCGTTCGGGATGAAGTTGCCCCGTTGGTACCGGTTGTAAAGTAAAACAGGATAAAAGCGGCTAATGCACAGCTTAAGGCACGGAGAAGGGCGGAGGAAAAAGCCCATTGAGGTCCATAGAAGTAGAAGCTAGGAGCAGGAAAGTGTAATAAAACAGGATTAAGGTGCTCAGCGCCTGAGGGTAGCTGATGGACATAGTGCGTCTCTTTTATTATTTCAGGGATTATAGGTTTACTTCAGTGGACAGGTACGGCCGTTATACACAAATACCCATCAAGATTTATTCATTGCGCGGTGGTTCTCTAAACTGTTTAAGAAAGTAGATTGAAAGCTGTACCTACGGGCATGGGACTGAACTAATGGGTCGATGATGGTTGGAAGTCTGTATCGACCCCCGTCCCGGTTGAGTGAAGGTTATTGCGCATTCACGCAGATAACGTCTCTTACACTTTTAATATTGTATTAAACTTCCCTGCCTAGACTTTTAAAAGTCGACCAGTCATTTTTGTTAAAAAGTGAAACGACGATGTTGCTACATGGCCTGTCGGTCATAAAATCCAGGCCCTAAGGAACGGAGGGCAATATGTAACCACCGGCTGACCTTGCTGGGAGTGCTTCAAAATGTTGACTTCTGTGCCGACTGAGTTCTGCAAATGGAATTCTCAAGGACAAAAGCAGAGGAAGCGCCTGAACAAAAAATTAACTGGCGCCAGAACATCACGTGCGAGTGAATAACCAAAGCGATGAGGCGATCACCAGGTTAAAAGCCCTCTGATTCCTCGTCAGTCGTACGACATAAGGGAATCTACGTTTACATGCCGCGTGTTAGAAATCATGAATGGTTTTCAATAGATATCCGCAAGTAGATTCTTGGTGATTTTCTGGTCGGCAATCATTCAGCCATTTTTACAATAACGGTTCAAGGTCGTTTCTGACGTTGGCCCATACGCCACAGGCTCATAATTAGCAAAAATATATATTGCACTTTTGTAATCACACACCGAGTGTATACCGAAACAGGATTAACTCAATCATTAGTATGATGTCTTCGTTTTTCCAGACAAGCCCACATTTTTTTTTATCTTTTCGTTATTTTCCTTATCACTTAAAAGATATCAAAACAAACAAAAAAAATATGGATGACATGCTCATGAAGACCCCAAACCTAGTCCGCGCGGGCGAACAAAAAAATCCGGCAAAAAAGTGCTGCTAAATTATAGAAATACAAAGATGGTATTGTGACTTTGTGGTAGTACATAGCGACTTACGACAAGCCGGCACATGCTGGCCTTTTGCGGCATTTATGAGTAGGCACTGTACTTGAGTTCCGTGGAGTTTCGGCAGCCTGAGTACCACCGGCTGTTGCTGGCTACCATGGACTAGGGAGGATGGCACCCAGGCCAGAGCCTCGAAGGAGGTAATTTTTTTAAGAACAGGCGAACATCTATGGCGCGCGGATGTCATCCATAGAATTAAATCAGTGTGGCCGTACGTATATGAGAAAACATTGCAGTCGAGCTAGAGGCAATTTTAGACGGGAAATATTCTCCATCTGCAGCCCGCATACCGCCCTCTGGCGTAACACACTGCGGATGTTGACGTACGTTGATGGTAAAGTTTACTTTGAAGAACACGTAACCTTAAAACACCCTTTCATACTCCACCAGTGTGTAATATCCTGATCTCTCCTCCAGGTGATGCTGGTACTGTACTGGCGGATCTACATCACGGTCCAGAGGCACAAACACAGCAGCTTACGGCGAACCTACGTCACTAGGATGTCTCCTACCGCCGCTGAGAGGAACATCGCTAACGATGCCCCGACTGGATCCAGTGGTGCGTATAGAAACAGGAAATTTTAGATTCCAGGCCAGTGTTTTCGTGGCCTTCAAAAAAAGATGACAGACCTCCGGAAAGTATTTTGACGTTTTCGTAGATGTATTGGACTGTGGAGTGGACTGTGTGATGTAATATAATCGGGTATTACATTTCCTAAATTCCTCCACATTCCTCCACTTACTCCCACCTGGCCCTTGGTGGGTCACATCCAGACGTGACCTCCCTATCAATTGATTGGTTACGCTTAGACACCATAACATCTGCTTGGACACTAGGGGCCTAATCTTTTCCTTTGCCAAGTGCGTGCACTGCACACACATAAACAACTTAACTGGGACAGTAAGCTGAAAGTAATGTGAGCTTAACGGTATCAGCCTTTTTAAATAGCTTTCTTTGTGACTTGTTTTCAGGAGCTGCAAATGGACGCGTGGAGAAGGCCAAGCAGCCAGAACCCAAACGAATATCCTTAACCAAAGAGTACAAAGCAGCCAGAACTCTCGGCGCCATAGTGGGCGCCTTCATCCTCTGCTGGCTGCCTTTCTTCATAGTGGCCGTGATCAGACCGTTCTGCAACGACACCTGCCGGATTCCACCGGTAGTGGATGGCGTCACGCTGTGGTTGGGTTATGCTAACTCAGCGCTCAATCCCGCCATCTACGGTGGACTGAACAACGACTTCCGTGCCGCCTTCCGCGCGATTGTGTGCTGTTCTTTAAAAGACTTAAACCAACGAAACCAGGGCATGATCATCACTAGAAACTGTCGAACTGAAATCAGAAGAGGAAGCGAGGAGTCAGGATCCTCCCCTATGGGGAGATGGACATCCTTTAAACTATCGTGCATCACATTCAACAGGAGCCTGAGCCGGAGTAGTAAGGGAAGTGGGAAAAGCAACAAGAATAGAGTAGGAAGAAATGTTCAGACAACACGCGTATGAGAGCCTCATGAAAAATATATTGATGATCTAGATTGAATGATCCGTACGTATTTTACCCAAAATGAATACCGAACGTCTTTTGTCTTCGTCTATAACATTGGTCCCTTGCTTCAGAACGATAGTATATATATATATATTCAGTGAATGTTCATTATCATTTGTTGTAATATTGTTGTGTCAGGTCCCCGCTATATGCTATACTTTGTCATTAAGAAATTATAGCACTTAAGAGAGCTTCTGAAACCAATACTAGATAACAGAAACTACTCCATATGTATGAAAAAGTGAATGTAATGTATGTTAACCAATGATGTATTAACTGCATAACGTTACTTCAAGCATAATAATGTTGTCAGAAATGACTGTTTGAAGATTTCTCCATGTTCGTGACTCTTCTCTTTGTTAGTCTCAGAATTTCTCTGTCTTGTTGCTACTTCATGTATTTACGAACACAACCACCCCGCCTTGTTGGCAACTGACCAAACTTTTGTGACAAATTATCACATCAAATCAAAGTGAATGCAGTTGCCGTGCTAAAATATGTACTAGAGAATGCCTCTGGGATACCTGCTATCAGACACTTTACGAGCAATATACGTCAGTCAAGATAATCAGTACTTCGTAGAAGAATATACTGTATCGAGGAAAACTATGAAGGTGATAAAATAAGTTTCTGTCAGCCAAAATATATCAGATAAACTGTTTCATTTATTCGCAAGTATATCAGATAGACCGGTTTATTTATTGGCAGATATAGAAGACAAGCAGTTTTATCTTTTGGAAACCGTTTAAATTCATTGGCAAATATCCCAGATAACCGCATATCATATGTTAGATTGGTCACTAAGTCAGATAACCCGGCCCATTTATTGTACTAGAAAATGCATCAGATAAACTAGTTTATTTATTTCATTTGCAAATACATCAGATAACTTGGTTAATTCATTGACATTGGCAAAATATAAGAACAGAAATCTGTAACCTCTAGCCTACGGTCAGCAGTTCCGCGTCGTAACACGTCATCTGTGTGGATTGTATATAGTTTAGGTGTAATAAAAGTGCTATTGGAAGGTTGCGTGATCAATCTTTATCTATCTGAACGTGTTAAAGTTAGGACAGAATTTTGGGGCTTCACCAAAGAGCTCAACTTCTTTCTTGGCTATAGAAAGCACAGTTTGAAACAAAAACGGTATCTTCTTCAACGATATTCGACGTAGACCACCGGAATTCGGCGACCTCTTTCTTGACTATGGATTCAAATACAGTTCGTCTTACACGGCAGACATACGGCTGTTTATCTACCTCGACCATGATCACTGCACGGTGCAGTAGTACCGCCATCCCTTGATGATCTTTACAGGTTGTTCTAAAATGAAAAAAGTCACTTTTGTTTAGGGATTCCGTCGACTATAAATGTAATTACAAGAAACTTTAAAAATCCCATTTGAACAACAACGAAAGCAAAGACATCGTGCTCTTACCTTCAGTTTTGATGGAGGCGATAGTTTCTTCTGGGACCTTCTTTTTGCCTTCAATTTCCTAGAAATAACAACAACATAATTAGGATGAATCATTAGCAGACAAGTCGACAAAGATACACAGTTTTCACCATCACATCACTTAGTTTCGCCATGTACCAATATGATATTAATGTCGACGGATAATAGTATACTAATAAGCACATGTAGTTGTTCATTACATCAAATTTCCTTTGGAAGTCTTCCTTGGTGTCGTCACACAGTGTCAGAATGGCGTCCTTCAGAAGACCCCACTCCCAATCCACTCTACGGTCACCTGAGGTACAGAGGAGAGGTACATGGTTTATTCTACCAGTGGACAAAACAAAAGTGTTACCTACACCTCTCTGTAATGTTATCCTGTCAAAAGATCGCCACAAGTCAAACCACCTAAGTGCACATGATTGGTAAATATTCTTTTATAAAACAACAATCATAGTAAAACACACAATGGTGTAAAAGCATTGTGTATCAAGCTATACATTTGATCATGAATCTGTAAGAAGTGTCAGGATATGTGTTTACCCAGATCTTTGTTTAGTTCCAGACTTTCCATGTACAACTTCCTGGCGGATTCATAGTCCTTCTTCTCGTGGTGGAATTTTCCTATCAGGTACACGGTATCGGCGATGTCTGGATGCCTGCAAGGTTTTCGACAAAATAGTAATTAAGTAATTCAAATAGGGAATGCAACATGATGTTATCACTTTTTTATCATTCTTAAGTTCATTCTTAAGTTATTCACAGCCATCTATATCAGTCTAGGGACTCACCGATCGTAATTCTTTCTGAAGATGTCCAGTGCCTGTTGGCCTTGGCTGATGGCGTTGTCGTACTGCCGCTTGGCCTGGTAACAGCGGGCCATGTTATAGTGGAGAAGGCCACTGTTACTCTGGCCCTGTACAAGAGATTGGTGGAAATTTCTTTAACTATGGGCAGTCGACTCCGTTCATGTACATAGTGATACATTTTCTTTTCAGTCTTTTCTTCATCTTCAATTTTATTAAAGGTATTATACAGCTTTAAGTTCTTCAATATCAAGATCATCATTAATGTCACAAATATTTATGTTTAATCAAAAACTATACAAAATGACCTAATTTAGAATAGATCACATTGTTCAAACTATAGAGGCTTTTCCTCAACGTCATAATAACCATAATTTGATTACCCAGCTGGCCTGCTGGTGGGTAAGTGGATTACGTCAGCAGCATGTCGGCGTGTCTAATCCAACATGGCGCACGTGACGTCATATGAAAAGCCAGTATAGTATAGGAGACAACAAGCTACGAGCAGAACTTTCCTCGGTTTTCATCCGTTTCTCGAGGTCCACTGCTTTGTCGAAGTATTCCAGCGCCTTGTCGAAGTTCTGTGAGCTGAGCGCCCATATGTTCTCTCTGGAGTAATACCAGCCCATGTCCAGGTAAATGGTGCCGATGTTCATCAGGTAGGTGGGGCAGTCGATGTGCTGGTCAGACCCTGATACAGGACAGAAGCATTACTAGGGTCACATTCGTCCTGCGATCTTCGAACTGAGGTAGTTCTTAGGATAGCCATGCTTTTGCCGTACAAAATTTACTTGTATTATTACCGACAAAATTGTCTTAGATCTTGGTCGGTGGCTGATTTTGTCATAGCCCGCTTGAAAATCTTACATGGTACGACGACCTACGACGAAACATTCCACCCAGCAAAGTGCCTTCAGCCAGTCAGATGTTTCGCGCTAATGTTACCAGCCTATTACGTCGCCTCTTTACTGTAAGCGGCAACGTGATTGGCTTGTAACTTTGCTGCGATAACTAGGTCTCTGCTTGGCTGTCAGCACCTGACACCTTCGATCATAGACATAGGTATGCAAAGTGTTAAAATGCTCTATTTATTGTTCTAAAATGTAAACGTATATATGACCATATCTATGAATGGCCCACCTATGGCTCTTTGAACCATTTCGTACGCTTGTCGGTGCCTCTCCAGTCCTTGGTTGAGAATGTTCACGTACTCCACTGGATCCCTGTCCACCGTTCTGGCGTGACGGTGGTGAGCGAACCCCAGAGAGTTCACCGTCCGAGCGGTCATGATGTCATCTCCTAAGATCTGAAGTATAGATGGATATCCTGTTACGTTGTATATAATCTCGTAATTTCAGTAAACCATTCACAGAAAACGAATGGTCAAACACTACTTTTGAAGAGCTATCCTATCTGCAAATGTCAGGTTACGACACTGACAGAAATGTATGGCAAGTCCAATGCAAACCATAGTTTGCGTAGGCAATGAAAATCGTCTTGCTTGGTCATAGTACAAATGAATGCATAGAACCTGTGTTATTTTCAAAGATTTTCGTATGTTTGTGTCGATGATAGTTCGTACCTCCGATTGAATCTCAAAAGCCTTCTGAAGCTGCTGGACATTCTCTTCGTACTGCCCCAGCTGGCTGTAATACACGCCTGGAAGCCATATACGTGGAAAAAAACTTGTTGAATTTGCCTTAACAACATGTGAAGAAGATTTTATCAGGCAGATGGTGTGGCAAACAGGTTATAGACATTGGTAAACAATGACATAAAGAAATCGCTTTAAAAAGGTTTGAACACACCTTCCACGTAGTGATAGCGCGCGAAGCTGAGCTGGACGGTCTCCCTCCCTCCGTTCGGCAGGTCCTGCAGCGTTTTGAACGCCTCGTCCAGAAACCGCCTGGCCGCCTGGAAACTCTGGTTCTGAAGGATGTTCTCAGCCAGCCAGCACATCATCTCTGCTGCACACTGCCACTTCCCCTACAGGTAACCCATCTTATTTATTTATTTATAACAACAGTCTTGTAACAGTCACATGTACGATGTATCTAGGGTGTACATAGGAGATTGTATGTATTTAGGTTTGAAGTATTTTTCATTAGCTGTGAACCTGACTAACCCACGCACAGTACGCACTAGTCTTACCTGTTCTTTTGCTGCGTTCATGCGGCTGTTGTAGAAGCGGATCCGCTCGTCCACAGTCAGCATCTGCTCCAGTAACACTCCTACTGACGCCTGGTGCGCGCTCTCTGACTCTGCCGGGTCCAGCCAGAACCGGTCATCGCCTTCTGTATGTTTGGTCCTAAACAGCGCAACCGATGTTGTTTTCATGTAGGTGTAAAGACACAGACAGACAGACAATTCAAACAATTCTCAGCATGGTCCAGTCAGAACCAACTACAACCAGGTTTCTTGTTCTATAAACAGTGCAACCGATACTGTTAGGTAGTTTCTAAGAACACAAACAGACAAGCAAACAAATAAACAAACAAACCAAGCCCTGTCTTTACAGTGTGTGTGTGTGTGTGTGTGTGTGTGTGTGTGTGTGTGTGTGTGTGTGTGTGCGTCTGTGTGTGCGCGCGCGCCTGGGTATGTGCACGCGCGCACGTGTGTGTTTACCAAGTTATATACCTCTCATGAACGTCGGTTGTCTCACCCACCACCAAGTGTAGAAATTGTGAGAAGTTTGCCGAGTCCTCGTCGTACTCTTTCAGCGCCCTTTCCAAGTCTGACTTCATGGTTTTGGCGACGTCACGCATGCGGCCCTCGTAGTACTGCCGGTTAGTTAGGACAAATATCAATGTCATAATCATGGATATTAATGGTACCGTTCTAAGTGCAATAATGACTACTTCTTGCGGCTAGGTGACACTGCTACGAGAATGTTGCCCACCACGTGACTGAGTCTATAGCCCCCCCCCCCTTGTCTCTGTCCATCACTGCTGTAAATTGGCTAATCCAGATCTATCCTAATCCAGCACGTCTTCTTGTTTATACACTGATGCCCCAGTTAGCTGGAAACTACTTGATATTTACTAAGAGATTCATGGGATGAAACTCCGATTTGTTCAAAATACACATATGCCTGAAGACTCGATTTTCATAATTTAACTCAATCAGTCTAGATTAATCTTTATGCAAGGAGTCTTGTGGACAGTTTAGTTGCCCCGACGGCAGGACAGACTGCTATGGGACCGGTGAAGTGAGGAAGGAGTTCCATATTTTAAAGGGGCCCTGTCTATGGCTTCTTCAAACAAAAGGGTGTGAAACTTACCCTTTTAAAGTGGTATTCTGCTTTTTCTATGATCTGTCCGACGCCAAAGTTCCTGTTGACGCGCAGAGAAGATAGGAAGGTACGAAGCAAATCATGCATGTCGTACCGCGGTGGACCGGCAGGGGACGCACTGCAACAGTCATGGGAGACAATGGTCGTCATTAGGGGACAAGACTCGAAGGCTGCGTCAAGGTTATAGGTTACATGAATAGCACAAAATTATTTCTACGTGGTCAGAAACCTCATGATAGAGACAAGATTCCAATTACTAGAGTGAGAACTAAATGCCATGATGGGAGAAGCAGGGACTCAGAAGCCTAGAAGACCCCTTGGGAACATTTTCTACCAGATCTAGATCCATTAAAATGCTGTGTCGGTTTGGCGGGTACTGATCCGGTACACAATCTTGTGCTGTCAGGGGCTGATTGTGCCTCCTCCCCGAGGGCTTGTTATACGCCATGCTAATTGGAGAAAGTCATTCCCAACTACCAATAGAAACTCAGGATTCTTTAATTTATCACAACAATCCCCCAATAGGATTTCAGGTCGATCAGCTTCCAACATTATGGTAACAGACAGTTCTCAATCCGATAAAAAAATGCTCCATGTTAACATATGCATAAATCACGATCAAGATGTTCCCAGTTCTCCTGACTTTAAGGTATTCTAGCCTGGTTACCAAACCTATTATAGCTCCCGAGTCCTACATCCTCTCCGCAAATAGGAGAGGGTGTAGGACTCGGGAGCTATAATAGGTTTGGTAACCAGGCTAAAGGTATTCGTCATCAATCCTGAGTCCTGACCAGTAAAAGGTTGCTAGAATCGTGATGCGGTTAGGCTAGGTACAGACCTGATCAGGTTACGCATCTTCAGCTCCCACAGGAAGAAGCCGACCTTCCCGCCGCCCAGGACCTCCTGAGCAGCCTCCTCAGTGAACGGTCCTGCAAACACGGAGACCTGCACCAGCACGTGTTGGAGCCGCACGGGCATGGAGTTGTAGGCTTGTAGCATGAACTCACGGATCTCCTTAATGTTCTTTGGCATAAAGACAAAAGATCATGTAAGGGGTGGTTCTACAATCCAAAGCAAGTGCAATGTGGCTGGTCAGACAGGCCCAAAACTTATCTAGACACATTATAAAGTAAGTAAAATTTATAGTTCTTTTGTTCTTTACTGGTGGCATTTCTAAAGAAAGCACAATAGTCAATGGTGTTCAATTATGTTGGGGAATTAGTAATTTTGTTCATACAATAGACCCTGTATATTAATAAATTGCGTTTTGTTTTCATAGGTTTATCTATTAATTTCTGAACATTGGACGAAAGTAACAATATTAATATTGCTTTGGATGAAATTTACAGTGATAATAAACAAGAATCTACCTGTAACGTTTGCAGCCTGTTCAGCATGTCTGCTGGCTTCACGGCACCATCCCGGAGCTGGCTGCAGACGATCTTGATCGCGATTGGCCAATTTCCGCATCTTAGAAACATCAAACATCAATCATTAGATATGCGAAATCATTCAGCCATCATTCAGGTAACTTTATGATGTTAAATAACATAACATAACATAACATAACATAACATAACATAACATAACATAACATAACATAACATAACATAACATAACATAACATAACATAACATAACATAACATAACATAACATAACATAACATGAGACGGGTGACGGTATAGACTTCCAGCCACCTTTGACCCCGTGCTCAGGTCACACTTCTGGAAGGTGAGGTAGATTGTGTTGAAGTAGAGTTAAATTCATTTTCATAACATAATGGCATATGATCACATGTTTTACCTGTCAGCCAACACCTTGGCATCTCCGGGTGTTATGACGTTCCTCCCCGCCAGTTTCCGCACCAGCTCCACCCCTCCCTCCCGCAACACGTCCAGCTGACACAGGATCAGGCTGGTGAACGGGGAGTCATCGTCAATGAGATGGACTCGAGTGGTTACAAATATCTGGATCTGGAGGAAAGATGTTGTTAAAACGTGTCTTTAATAAATTGAACAAAACATACCCAAGATTGCAAGGACTTTCCAGAAGCAAAATAAACACTTTGACAAATGGTAGAATATGTGAAATATAGTATTATGTCATATTGGAATGTACCTGGGAATTTCGTTGCTTTTCAAACTTGACCAAGGTGTTGAGAAAGTCTTCCCTTGTTTCTCTTTTCTCCAGCAGGCCATCTGCGTTGTCCAGAATGATAACAGACTCTGTATGAAAAAAAGGATGCCAAGTCTTATTAATTCAAATCATAACGATTAACTTTAATTTTGTATGGCATAAAGTTTTATTTTCCCTGCTACTGTTTTAGCATTAATGAATACATCTTTTGGCCAGCTAACTGGTAAAAAGAACACACAGTATTTATATATGTCAAAATGACGGGCATAGATGACTTTCATGACTCTACGTTTTTACGTCCACTTGCTGATAGTTACTCAACGCCCTGTTCCCTCCCCACCTGATCCACTGTAGCTCCGGATCGTCTCGTACACCCTTTCCGGCTCACAGTCGATCAGTGGGAAGCCAAACTCTCGCATAATCTTCAGATGTACATTTTCCACGGTCGTCACCTATAATAACATGAATGAGATATGGTCACACATTCTGCTGGACTGTCAGAAGTGGCATCCGCCTAGACTGAATTGTGATCAGGAGACTGAAGAATAAAGGAAGGGACCAAACAGAACATTGTTCGACTCGTGATATTAAGGCTTGTTTACAACTGTCTCAACTGTCTATAAATGTGCATCTTAGGGTAGTTACACGAATTACAAATCCATGGACATTATTCATTATTTCTAAAGATGAATACTTGAGTTTTGAACATATTGTACCTCTCGCAGGTCAATGAAAATCTCTTCCCTCTCTTGCTGTGCGCATGCATGGTGTGCAAAGGTAGTTTTCCCAACCCCGCCGAGGCCGGTAATGCTGACCACCTGTATACATGAAGACAAATATCGGTATGTGCTTAAGAAACAAACACCTGCAGTTCCTATGGAAGCCACCAGAGGCATCGAAATCAAAGCCCACGTCTTTTGTAGTTGTTAGCATATCTACTTACTGAGGAAACGTGATGACTCGACAACATATAGCAGCGTTTTTATGTCCAGATGTACTTCATTACTCCTCTAAGTACAAACAAAACGCAGCAAAAAACAGACTTCGGGGAAGTACCCAACCCTGACTTCCCCCTTGCCCATATCAACGGTAGCGCCAAGTCCTGTTGGCTCCCCGTCAGACTCTGAGACCTTCACCTTTACCCCGCTTTCTTTGTCTGACCTTTTGGCCCCTTTCTGTCTGTCAATTTTATCCCACCCACGTGTTGTCAACCTACTCTGCCTGCACAAATAGATACTGGTACACAAACCCACAGCTTAGCCACCCAAAACAATACATACTTCTGTATACCCTGGATTATAAATATTAAAGGAGGTTTGTAACTCTACATGACACTTATTATGAAACTGGCTTGGAGGGATATGAACTGATCTCTGTGATGAATGACAAACAGTTTTGGCGAGCTAACTTTGTATGCTCCACCTCTATTATGGAGGATGAAAGATGATGATGATGTAACTCTACCTTCACATGTTCCCTCTGGTCGGCGTCGATTTTCTCCAGAAGAGCATTCATGTCATCATCCCGCCCCACGAGGTCAAGGGTCACCTGATCTCGCTGAAGATTCTCCTGGTTTTCTAGCTCGACTTTGTAAGCGTCTATGTCATCCTGCAGTACAAGTCATATCTTGAAGCATTTTTGTTTATTCCTGATTGTCTGTTACATAGCCATAGGACCAATAGAAATTAGAGTTAATAATAATAATATACGAATTAATTATATAAAATATTTGTAACCCCAGAATGCACTTCGAGTTCATCAATTTGTGAAAATAAGGGTGCGATTGCCAGTGAGTAGGTTCTCTTTCTACTTTATAAAAAAATGCATATGAGCAAGCAGAAAGCTGATGATAACCAGGGTACACATGAAATTATTTCAAATGTTATGTTAAATTCAAACGTACCTTGAAGTACTCCCTGTGGAAATTCTGAGTGTCCTCTAGCAGCCGGAGGATGTATTCAAGCCTGTCTTCATCGTTATCTCCGGTCCGATTTTCTAAGAAAATGAAATGTCAACTACATGTTATTTGACACACACACACACAAACACACACACACACACAAGCACACACACACACACACACACACACACACACACACACACACACACACACACACACACACATTCAGATTTCAGTGCACCTACATTCTTGTGCAGAAAGGGATTAGCCGTCTTTACTATTTGTTAGCCGTATTAGTTTACATTCAAGTGTTCAAGAATATCCATCTCATAGAGCTTGGCGTACTTCCATGCAAAAGTTAAATATACATTTTCTTATTGCTAAAAACTTGCAACAAAATGGAGTTGTCACCTTCCTCCAAGTGCAGAAACACCTCAATGGCAGTTTCACAGTTTCTGTACTTCTCTCGTTTCTCCTCGTTCTGAGTGTCCCACAATAGGGATTTTATGGTCTGACAAGGTGATTAAAGAAAAGGAAAACCAGAAATCACACAGTCCATAAGGGAATACATCCAGGAAGACAATGCAAATGTCTATCAACTACAAGCCAACTTCCCACATTTATTACATCCATTTATCCGAATGGATAAATCAACCGTACCGAACTGCCAGACAGTGATTCTTTCTTAAAAAGGATTGTTTGACTTCAAAATATTGCAGTTGAGAACTAGCTCATTACGTGTTACGCATAAGAATGTTAAGAACGCCACTATGAAATGTGTATATTCACTTACTATATAAACACTTGGACACCATGGTATGTAATGGAAATCAGTCTTCATTTTCGTATCGGATGCATGTTTGCAAAGGGATGGCATAGTTACGGGTAATACATGAAAATGCACATATGGCCCGGACTAAACTATCCAATGTCAAAAGAGAACATAAACAAACAGAGATAAAGCTTGGAGAGGTCAGAGGGCCGAAGCCTCCGTGTTCTAAGCTCACCTTCAGGTCATCGTCCTCCATAGACAGGGAGATCTTCTGCAGAAGTTTCCGGAAGGGTGTGACCAGGGGAGCCAGCTGAAACTTTTGTAGGTTCCGCTTGGAGCGACGTGGCGTCGGTGGCGGCATCGTCTTCAGCCCAGGTGCGTTAGACACGCTATTGAATGCTTAACAGTGGCATACACAAATAATTATGTTTTCCGGCGTACCAAAAAATATGAATACCCTTAATCTAGTATATCATATGCAAATGCTAGTGTTTCATCCAACGAATAAAAGTTATACTGTCCAACTTGGAATGAAAGTACAACTTACTTATATCGACTATTATTGTGTGTTTAGGACCATTTTAGCTACTGCACGTAGCATAGATTTTATCTCATTTTACTTTCCGTTACAGACTACAAAAACAGTACATCCATTCAGCTGTGGTGGCTGTTATTTTACTGTACATCGTCAATAACAATAAACCATTCATGAGTTCCAAATGATATGGATCACTGCACTCATGACTGAGTACCAATTGTTGAAAGTCAAAGGTATTCACTTCGACTTTCACTGTCAACAATAGCAGTGAAACAGAAGACCTTTCACTTTCAGGAACTCAAAATGTAACCGTTAACTTCACCAGACCGTTACAAGTGAGTTATTTGTACCGGGAGCGCTTTCTTAGGGCGAGGCCTTAAACATTGTGAAGTTGGAATGGACTGTTCTTGGTAGTTTAGATTCGTTCCTGTTATTTACATTGCCAAAATACAGCTTATTGGGAAGAAATATGGAAAACATATCATAATCATCATCGTGATTGAAATATGGACTATCATTTTGTATGTTTCAGATGGCAGGATATTCTCCCAGCATTAAAAAAATGTTTGCCGGCTACGTATACATTTTTCTATAATTGGGAAATGTTGAGGATCACATCTAGGTACCGGCCATTTACAAACTCAAGTTAACTCATATAGTACGTAAGGGACGGATAACGATCATATACATATGTATAAGCTTGGCATGCTTTGAAGTAACAAGTTTAATACAATAAATATGTTGCCACTATTAGCACACAGACACTGTAAAAACAAAACAAAACATACACTGTGTGCTACCGGAAAGAGAAATGGTCCGAAGTCTACGTGTTTATGCCGTATTCACTGAATTTGCAGCACTCTCTTTTCTAATCAAGGTTCATAATTAATGTCAATTAACGATAACGTTGTTTAAAAAGAAGCCATGGCGACAGCAGAAGTCCTTACCTGATAATTCAAGAGTTCGGTCTTGTCTGCTGTCCAAGTTTTGGCGGTCTGTCCCAACCCGGAAGACAATCCTGTCCGACTAGCATTTCATATACACTGAGTTTAGGCGGGAACTTGGGTCTAAGTTGTAAATGATATACTGCCTCTCATTTGACGCGGAGCCAAGTGAATGGAAACAATAGACACCTGGCAGCCAATAGCAGGTGTTTTTACAACATTGAACTTTGGCCACACATCCAGTAGCATGCCGGGAAGGTGTGCAAGTAAATGGCGCGAAAAGGTCACTTATTGCTGCTTTCCAATTCCACGTCAATCAATATCTAGTAGTACCGGATTTATTTATGTCACTTAGGACCGCTATATTGACCTTAAATGCGTGGGATTCATAAATGGGAGACCATTCTGAATAATATGTACAGAAATCGTACTCTCCAAGCAGAGGTAGGGTCGCTCGGTATTTTGGCAGTATTTTCGCGTTTTTAATACGT
>NW_017802447.1:90520-96616 GCF_001625305.1 Branchiostoma belcheri | reverse complement strand
AATACTGCCAAAATACCGAGCGACCCTACCTCTGCTTGGAGAGTACAGAAATCGCAGCAGAACTCGCTGAGAAAAATCTTGTAGCGGTGGGACTAGTCCACTGAATGGATAATTGATAACAATGAAAGGATTAGCTTCACACGATAACTGCACGTAGCTACAAAGGGCGTGTTTGGTTCATAGTTGAAACTCGGCCAGTTACGTATTCCTTGTCTCGTCCTAACACTTCGGCAAGGGCTGTAGCTGTTAAAGTAGATAACGTTACCTGAATAATCAGATTTAAAAAAATGTCATGCACGCATACACTAGCAGATATATTACTCCATGCGAAGAGCAATTTTGGGTAAAATCCAACTGAATGAATCTAAACCATATTTACTACATTTTCTTTAACAGGATTTTTTTATTGAATTTTTGTCAGATGTCAATCACATTTTGTTTGACATAATGAAAGACACAGTGTCGACGAATTATCTTGGAAAATAATGGAAATATGCAGGCATTTTGTCTTTATTAGGCAAAAAGCGAGTACTTTTTCATCATTCTTTACAAAAATGACAGCATATTTACCGTCGAAGCTAATGTCATAGGGCATAAACCATGCTTTTATATGACAGTCCACTATGAGGCCCTATGTCTATGACATTGTCGTGTGACTCCTTATTTTCATTGCATGACTCAAGAATGATGATGCATCGTTTAGCACGTGACATGGTGAGGATGCCACAATAGTCTGCGTTACGCAACATTTTTACCGTCTTTCATCCATAGAAATATGTCTACGTGACGTTATTATTATAAACTTCCAGAGATTTATTTTGTTCACGTGACCAGGTGGGAAACCCCTTCACCAAAGTCCAACCGCAAGCGCATTGATACAAAAATGCCTGTAAGATTCTTCATTTTTACAAAATCATTCACTTAAAGTACAACATATTTGCACCTATGTGGATTTATACTTAATGACTAAGTGGCTTTATGCCGTAGACCTTCCACTGACGCAAAAGCTTCGAAGAAATCTTTGAACTATTTTGTGACGGCGGCCATTGCTTTGTGATCCGGCTGCACATAAACAGAAGAGGGCAAGCTCAGCGCAGACAAAGGCTAGCTGTTGTATTGCGGTGAACTGCGTTGAATATTACAAAATTGTGCGGTTTAACAGTGATATTCCACGGAAATATACATTTTGGTGAGTATTAGGTCTTCTTTACGCTTGAATTTGGTGGACGAATGCTTGAAATTCGTTCTAGAAAATCGAACGTAACTGGTAGCATCTGTAACGTTATGCAAAGAAGGCCGTCTGGCCGCCATGATTTTTCCGTCGTCGAAAAATTTCTGTCATCTTGAAGATTTCCTGAATTCTCCCCGCCCACTGTAACCGCTGTGGTTGATATTCTCCAGGCACAAGCATTCACATGGATCTAGCGGTGTATTCATGGTCGTTTAGTGGTTAAAAGTGCATTTCTGTTGGCAGAAATTATGTTCTTTTATGTAGGTTTGGATGTTTTTTCCACAACAACTCGGGGCGAGGGGCGTTTTGTGCGGTCTCTTAACCATGGATATCCCACAAATTTGCGCTTCTGCAGTGAAAACTAACCAACCAAACCTACTGTCAAAAGGATATTCTACTAGAGAAATTTGGGAAGCAAACACCCGTACTTTTACACATCGTTGCGTAAAGTAATTATGTTGTTTTTAGCGAGGCTAGCTGGTGACCTCGTTTTTTACGTGAGGGAGGGGGGTGACGACTGGCCACGTCATACCTTCTTGTTTACACCGTGTTCATTTACGCCTAACAAACAACCCTTTCAAACATATTGATCCGTGGTTTTAATTAAAAAAACGTCATGGAATCTACCGCAAAATTATTCAATTTCTAAATTGAACAGTTTTGGATATTCGTTTGTTGTTGTGGCCTTGCAAATGATAATTTCTGTTGACAGGATGTTGGCTAATGTTTTTCAGCTTTGACTGACAGCTTCAATTATTTGGATTAAAAGCTGAAAACTTGAGATAACGTTACGGCTATTAGATGGATATTACCTGCCTAAGTTATGTTTTTGAAGCCTTTCCAGCTCAAGCCAAATTTTGCAAGGCAAAGCCTTCTTTTTTTTTTTGTTCACATAATTTTGCAGATTTTGAAAATTCGATGTCAAAACAAAGTGTGGATAAGATTTGAAGAGACAAAGTACAAGTGAGATTACAAAACAATAAAGACTTGGATGTTTTTAACAACAATAGCAGCAACACTAATTTACATAAGTATGTATTGTGTGTGAAACAACAAAGAAACTTGCAGGCATGAAAGAAATGCCTGTGAGACTGAAAAATGAATTGTGGATAAGAAATTTTTTCAGAAAAGACAATTGAATGTGGTTGTGGATGGCTAACAGCATTCTGATAGGTGAAGAATAAAGACAAACACTGTAGAAATCAGTTAGATCTGACATTTTTTCATGGTCTTTGAGTATATTATGTAACTACTGCAACAGTTACCGTACATGTCCTTAGTTTAATGAGTAATAATACGTACACTGAAGCCTGAAGGTGAACAAACCAATGCTCATACACACACTTGCTTTGACATCAGAAACTTGTAAACCATATCGTAAAGATGAAAATCAAGCAGTTCGAAAAGATGAAAGCGTAGTTGGTGGCTGTCGTGGTTCAGTGTTTGATCAGTCATGCATAATTCCTTAAGACGCCTCCGCCTCAAGCTGGGTAAATGTAAATTTAAAACTAAAAGGATTGATTCTACATACAGGTGATGCTGATGTAGGCCAGCTAAACGTCAAACCAAATTTTATGACATGTTGATTTATTAAAGGTAAAAGATGGGTTTTCTTTACAAATAATGTATAGATAATTCCAAGGCAAGCTTGTTCATGTCAGAACAAATGCCTAAACTTCAGCTATACTTCTTGTACCCATACCTGTCTCTGCTCTAGTATCTAAACAAGTTATTCAGGTATATAACCATATGGTGGTCTAAGCCAGAATACATAGATACACCACAGGTGACAATGATCTCCAGATGGATGAAGACTTTCTACAGGGCTTCTCAGTCTTCAAAGGACAAGTTGGAAATTATAACTGCTAGTCTTTTTAGTCATGTTTTTGTTAGGTATTATGGCTATTAATTATGCCTTTTAGTGACAAAAGAAGTGGCAACTGTGAACATACAAAATGTAGAAATAGCACCATGTGCAAAACTTCCCATAGTCAAACAATGGTTGCGGACAAAAGACCACAGTCTAAGGTACACACATAGGGCTGTGTCAAATGTACTCTGCTGGGATAAATGTCATCATTTGTTTTTTGATATATTTTTTGTCACCTGTGTCAGAAAGTGTGAATACCCTGTATGTATGTACATGTCACAATGTGTAAAATATATTTTTTTTTGTAAAAAGCCAGAGGAAGACATGCCCAAAATGTACATATGCATAATGAATCTATATTAAAGATGTATTGTTGGTTAGTGGTTCTGTCCCTGGATCTATCTTCTTGGGATTTTGAATCCTGGCTGTGTCACTGGAAAGATCCACTGTTCATTGCATCTACAGGGTTGGACAAGTTTTCAAAAATTTACTTGCCCTATTGGGCCAGTACATGGTCATTTCCACTTGCCCGAACCAACTATTCACTTGCCCGAAATATGACGTATTTCTATGTGATTTTTTTTCTAAGAAAATTTTTTCATTTTTCAATAAAAAAAAGGTTATAATGTTGCTTGCTTTGTCTACCAAAATAAGGGTACTTAGAGACACCTTTCCAACAAAAGGGCATATTTTTTACTTTTATCAATAATATATCTTTATTTCAAAATGATATGTAATTTTGCTCCAAACATTGCATCAAAAAAATTTACTTGCCCCATCGGGCAAGTACAGGGGGATATTTACTTGCCCGAACAGTACTTTTACTTGCCCTGGGCAAGTGGGCAATGGGACTTGTCCAACCCTGATCTATTGAAATTAGGGAAATTTCCCGAGTACAATGAACCTGAAAATACTGTACATAGATGATATATTATGTACATTGTAGTATAATATCAATGGTAAACTGAGCAAATACATGACATACTGTCAGCATTTAGCAATTAAAATAGCAAGTATATAGTGTAACAAAATTGTCTTATGTCATTAGCAGTGGAATAGTCCTTCAGTGAGCTAAGCTGGTTTCAGATCACTTTGAACCCCTTGTACAAAAAGCAGCACACTCATAGTGGACTCTGATGCATTTCAGGATTGTTGAGTGACGTACATGTGCAGACAACTCAGCGACATGAGAGGACCAGTAGAAACACAGGCAAGAGAGGAAGCTCCAGAGCAGGAACAACCCGGGTTTGAAGAGTTCCTATGGATGGAAAATGAGGAGGACTATGATAGACAGGTAAGTAGCAGCATTAGGACATTTTGAAATATACATGTACCATATTGATAGCTACATCACAATCAATTGTGTATCTGTCTGCACAGAGTAGGTTGACAGTGTGCGGGTGGGTGGAAAGTTGATAAGTAGAATGACAGAAGTTCATCAAAGGTCTCAGAATCTGGCTGGGAGTTAGTAGGATTGAGAGATTGACATGGGGGAATTCAGGAAGCTGCAGATTACATTTTTCCAGAAGTCTTGAAATCTCTGACTTGTTGCCCAGGTTCTGCAGGAGTTGTGGGAGGAAGACTTCTTGGAGCAGTGTTTCCAGGAGATGATGCACGAAGAGGAGGCCAGAATCTGTCCTGGCTGGCAGGACGAGCAGCAGCCACCGCAGCAGCAGCAACAGGCACCTGTCCCTCAGTACCGGTACCCAGGGTAGCCCACTTTACTTAGCCTCGTAGCCAGACTATTCTAGCTCTGATTTAGTAGCAACAACAGGCACCTGTCCTTCAGTACCAGTACCCAGGGTAGGCCACTTTACTTAGCCTGGTATCCAGACTATTCTAGCTCTGATTCAGCAGAAACAACAGGCACTTGTCCCTCAGTACTGGTACCCAGGGTAGGCCACTTTACTTAGCCTAGTATCAGCAGCAACAGGCACCTGTCCCTCGGTCCTGGTACCCTGCGTATGCCTTTTTTACTAAGCCTAGTATCCAGACTATTCTAGCTCTGATTCAGTAGCAACAACAGGCACCTGTCCCTCAGTACCGGTACCCAGGGTAGGCCACTTTACTTAGCCTGGTAGCCAGACTATTCTAGCTCTGATTCAGCAGAAACAACAGGCACCTGTCCCACATTACTGGCACACAGGGTAGGCTCATTTAGCCAGTCAATCAATAGTCTATCCTTCAGTTTGTCCCCCTTTTCACAAGGCAGTAATCTTCTAATGTGTATTGTCCATGTTGCAGTGGTAGTGTGTCCCAGCCCTGTGTGGCGGTGAATGGTGTCCACCCCCCTGTGAACGGAGTCTGCTTACAGATGGAGCAGCTGCAGCTGGCAGAGGCACAGCAGCCCAAACCAGAGGTGTGTAACTCCAGACTGTGTTATTTATTCACAACATAAGGAGTTATCCAAGCTGACATTTGGCGACAGCATTTTTAGAAATGTAACAACGACACCAGTGTGAACTGTAAAGTAGTTCTAACTAGTCAGTATTGTCCTGAGGAAGGTGACACATGGTCACTGAAGTGTTGGCACTGGTGCACCTCACCTGAAATTTAGGTGCAAAACATGAAATAAAGTACACTGTCAGCAATTACAAATCTTATGCCTGTCTTCAGAGTTTGTGCCTGAAATTCTGTCGCTAACACTGGTACCTTTGCATACACAAATACTGAAGTGCACAAAAGTGCATGTTTCTGATTATGCTTTTTGTATTTGTGCATATAGATAACTTTCTTTTGTGTTGAAATCTTTTCCAGGTCGCAACGAGCACCCTGAACCCAAACGCACCAGAGTTTGTTCCCAAGATGCGTAGCTAGACGCCGAGAGCGACACAAAAACCTTTCCACTTTGTTACATGTGCAGATCATTGCCTTTCACTTAAACCACCAACCCTTGCACTCCTGTCTTTTGAAGTGGACTGTCCTGAAATAATTTCACAGGGTATTGTTCATGTTGTTGTCATTTTGTTCATCATCCAAAATAACATACAGTAAC
>NW_017802447.1:89862-90500 GCF_001625305.1 Branchiostoma belcheri | reverse complement strand
GTGTCATTTAGAACAATTAAAGAACCAGTTCTCTGGCACGCATTGTCTTCATGTTGAGTGCACCTTCCGGTAACTTTCACTTGCATGAGTATCTCTACCTTACAACCTGTTATCTATTTTAATTGCAATAAAAACAGGTAGGAGTAAATTTTAGAGTTGGCTGCATTTTATATGTAACTAAATTTGTCAACAGTTCTCAATGAAGAATTGTGAGATTTCTCAAGACGTGTTTGCGGGTGAGAATTTTTTCCAGGAGTTACGACAAGAAGGTACTTTAAGAAAACCTTGACATCTAAGCTCTAGTGGCAAGACAAGTGTGAGACTGGTATTTCTAGAAGGGGTCTTGCCAACATAAACGTGGGCCATGCTCTGGAGAAGAGTCGAGAAGTCCTGGGTGGCTGGAAACAGTTGTAAGCTTCCAAGAAGGTCTTATTAATCTATGACCCCTGAGGCTAGTATGACTGTATCACCAGATCCTCCTACATAGACCTTTCAGCACATCACCCACAAGATTTACATCCTACTAGTTTTGTAGTCAGAAATATTGATTTCTATGACTCACATGTTAACAGATGGTTTCTGATACAGTCCTCAAGGTGCAATGAAATGTTTGAACATTCTTGCCTTGGTGTTGCATC